>NC_140469.1:31399285-31406785 GCF_051167445.1 Perissodus microlepis
CACAACCAAAGTCATTATCCTGAAAACCTACTTAGTGTTGCTTTGAACTGTTCAGCCTCAGTTTGGTCTGTCGGTCGCGTTTTCTTGCTACAGTCGGGTACCAAACTAGTTTAAAATCAATCTCCTCGTTACATCAAACTCCACTCGATTATCAGGGCTGTTAGCTTTGCTGCGACAGGCTCAGAGTGCAGAGGTCACTTCCTGTCAGGGTTCTTCCTCCCTGCGGTTGCCAAATGCTGCTCATTGAATGCCTGCAGCCTTTACACACACACACATCTGACACTACCAGTCAGAAGTTTGGACACACCTTCTCATTAAATGTTTTTTCTTTATTTGTTATTTCCATTGTAGATTCTCACTGAAGGCATCAAAACTCTGAGTGAACATTGAGTTATGTAGTAAACAAAAACTTTGAAATTACTCTAAACATGTTTTGAACATGAGATTCTTATAAACAGCCACCCTTTGCTTTCATTACTGCTCTTGAATTCATGAGGTCGCCACTCCTCGTGTTTCTTGGCCCAAACAACGTCTGCTTGTTGCTTTTCCTCAGTCGTGGTCTCTCAGCAGCTGTTTGACCATAAAGGCCTGATTCCCACAGTCTGCTCTGAACATGCAGAGACGTGTCTGCTACTGGAGCTCTGTGTGGCATCCATCTGGGCTCTAATCTGAGCTGCTGCTAACTTGTGATTTCTGAGGCTGGTGACTCGTATGAAGGTGTCCTCAGCAGCAGAGGGACTCTGGGTCTTTCGTTCCTGGGCGTCCTCATGTCAGACAGTTTCATCGTAGTCTTGATGGTTTTTGTGCAACTGCACTTGGGGACACATTCAAAGTTTTAGCGATTTTCTGGACTGACTGACCTGCAGTTCTTAAAGTCATGATGAACTGTAGTTTCTCTTTACTTAGCTGATTGTTTCTTTCCATAATGGGAATTCTAACAGTTGTCAAATTGGCTGTCAGCTGTGCACCAACCTGACTGCTGCACAACGCAGCTGATGGTCAAACCTCCGTTAAGAAGGCAAGAAACTCCACAACAGGACAACAGGACAGGTTTCTTTGCTGCATGATTCTATCTATGTTGCTCCATATATTTGATGTCTCTACAATGTATCAACAATGTAGCAAGAAGTAAAATGATATAAAACAAAGGCAACAGTTTAACGAGCCGCAGATCAAACAGTAAAAGAAAGCGGTAACTTTCTTATTCGTCTCAGGAATAAACATTCGCGTGTCTGGATCCGCGCCGACTTCAGCATTCAACCTGCTGAGGCTGTGATGTAATCAGTGTGTCTGTCCCTCTGTCAGGGGAAGCCGGACGAGGCGCTGAAAGCGTTTGAGAGGCTGGTGCAGCAGTACCCGCAGAGCCCCCGCGCTCGCTACGGGAAAGCCCAGGTATGCGATGGTCCTGCATCACGGCGAGCTGATACTGCGTCAGGCGCACGACATTAACGCGGTTCTGTGTGCAGGCAGAGGACGACATGGCCGAGAAGCTGCGCAGTAACGACATGCTTCAGAGGGCCATCAACACCTACAGGGAGGCCTCCGAGCTGCCTGACGTGACCTCTGACCTCCTGAGAGCCACGCTGAAGAGACGAGCTGAGAGGCAGCAGTTCCTGGGTAACGCGCACAGTAATGCAACACAAATGTACTAAAAACAATACATATATGAGCGCAGTTACTAAATAATCTAAAGGCTCTGTGGCCAGTATGGGGCTTGAACCCATGACCTTGGTGGTATTAGCACCACGCTTTAACCAGCTGAGCTAACCGGTCGAGCTGTTGACCCCACCGTCCCCTCAGTGGACCATAACAGCTTTACAGGACCATAACTACATCTCTGTCTCTCGATCACTCGCTAACAGTTAGCGCTACAAATCCACCCTCTTTGGTCAACACAGAGACCGTGGAGTGGCCGTGTACCCTTCCTGTTTCCATTTGACCTTAGGGTAATAACCAGAGCTAACCCACCACACTACCTTTCCAATATTCTGACTTCCTCTTATATTCTCAGGTCGGATGCGAGGATCTCTGGCGACCTTGGAAAGGCTGGTTCAGCTCTTTCCTGAAGACATCGGCCTGAAGAACGACCTGGGCGTCGCTCATCTGTTGCTAGGTGACAACAATGGGGCCAAGAAAATCTACGAAGAGGTGCGCGAATGGCAATAGCTTTAGCACACACACGAGTTATTTCAGTTTTTTGTTTTGGCGGTTCTCGCCTTGTAAAGGTCTCTGATTGGCTCTCTGTTCTCTATGCTCCGTCCACTAAGGTTCTGGGAGTCGCGCCTGACAACGGCTTCGCTAAAGTTCACTACGGATTCATCCTGAAGTCAGAAAATAAGATTGCAGAGAGCATACCGTACCTTAAAGTAAGCACACACATTTTCATGTTTGTGTGCACATGTGGGACCTTCAGCGTGTGTTTCACCAACGTGATGGGGACTGTGTTACACATGGTCAAAGAAACCACATTTACGTTATGAAATACGAGATTTCAAGAAACAAATGGGCAAGAGAAAACTGTTTCCTGTTCTGAATGTAAACTTTAAAATGCACACAGTCTGCCTTCCCTTGTTTCCTGTCATATATCTCCTGTGTCAAAGTTGGATGTCCACACTAAACATAGCCAAACTTTAAAGGAAAGGATATCCTAAATATGGCCATCTAAGCCTCAACCACGGAGAAATGTGAATCGTGCAGAATTTGAACGTCACTCCCACGTTTCCCCTTCTCTCTCTCCAGGAGGGCTTGGAGTCAGGTGAGCCGGGAACCGACGACGGGCGCTTTTATTTCCACCTCGGAGACGCTCTGCAGAGGGTCGGAGACAACAGCGTGAGTAACGCCTGCCTTTGAGATATTTCACTCGCATGTACAGGCCAGTTATACCTCAGCACATCACATCAAACCTCACAGGGATGCCACTGCAGCCGTGTTAACGACACGAGTGTGCGATCGCATCTTCACACCCAACTTTGTGAACACAGTAACCAGAGACCTTCGTGTTATTAGTATCACACTCTATTGGCCCATAATGATGTTATTGCTCTTGTTGTTCAGGGTGCAGCACACAGTGAAAACGTGGTCTGTCTGATTCTGGGCCAACACATTTGTCAGTGACGTAGCTGAGCTAACGTGGCCCAGATGAAGACTCAGTGTCTGGGTTTGAGTCTGCAGCCAGTTTCTCCACATGTTCCTGTATTTAATCAGCGTCTGAACAACAAGATACATTTTTTAAAAAAGCTTTTCTTAAAATCGAGACCCAGTGAAGGAGCTAACCAGTATGAGGCTTGAACCCATGACCTTGGCGTTATTAGCACCACGCTCTAACCGTTTATTGAGCGTGGTGTTGTCCTAAACGCGTCTCTGTCTGCAGGCGTACGACTGGTACGAACTGGGTCACAAACGGGGCCACTTTGCGTCGCTGTGGCAGCGATCGCTCTACAACGTGAACGGCCTGAAGGCTCAGCCCTGGTGGACGGCCAAAGACACCGGATACACGGACCTGGTGAAGGTGCGCTGCCGGACTGCGAGAACATTCAGGTGTGCGATTTCGAGGTTTTAAACGTCGGCCATTTTCTGTGTGCCGCGTTCAGGTGTTGGAGAGGAACTGGAAGACCATCAGGGATGAGGCTCTGGCTGTGTTGGACCAAAGCACCAGACACTTTGTACCCGAGGAGGAAAACCTGAGGGAGAAAGGAGACTGGGGCCAGTACACGCTCTGGCAACAAGGTGCACGGGAGATATTTTATAATCCAATCAGGTGTTGTCCTGCCTCTTATTACAGGTGTTAACTGTCCCCTTTTTCTGTCTGTGGGAGGTATCAGGGCATTTATGTTTTTTACAGTTTTTAGATGTGACTAAAAGCTGTGTTACTGTGTTTATCAACAATATCTTTTCTCCTTTGTGTGCACGTTCAGGGAGAAAAGTTGGAAACGCCTGTCAGGGCGTCCCGAAAACCTGCGCACTGCTGGAGAGGTTCCCTGAAGCGACGGCCTGCAAGCGAGGACAGGTACAGGCTGTAAACACGGTTATTTCTGCGGTGAAGTTTGGGATTTTAACAGGCAGACTCACTGTGGGAGCCCCAAGTGGTCATTAGTGGAAGTGCAGTTTTTGTTCCTCTCGTAGGTTTAATAAACACGGGTGCACATAAGTGGTCCGCAGGTGCGCATTCGCTGTCAGAATAGGTGAGCTGGCTTCAAACAAGTGATGAACGCACAGGGATGTGGTGCAGAATGTGCCGTGAAAATCCCACTGCAGCGGACAAAAACACTGCCTGTTATATGCACGCAAACACGCGTTGCTACTTCTTATCTGGTCCGTCTTTTATTTTGACAGCGAATGCGCACCTGCGGACCACTTATGTGCACCCCTGTTAATAAAGGTCAGGCAGGGCTTAGGATGACATTTACAAACAGCAGGGGGCGATAGAGAGCAACAGACACCAGGGAAAAACTAATGAGATGAATTTTGACGCTGTTGGCTCGCCGTAGAATAAAAAGCTTTTGGTGTGAGGACGAAGGAAGGGGCGTGTCCTCTGCAGTGTGTGCTCTGAGGATGAGGAGAGTGTCTTCACTCTAAACTGTGAAGGTTAATCCTGAAGGAACAGCTGTGCAGATGTGCCATGAATGTGATTTCTCGCAGCGTTTCACGGTCTGAGGCGACTCGGCGTGTTTGATCCGCTCTTCCTGTCTCCGTGCAGATTAAGTTCTCGGTGATGCAGCCCGGCACTCATGTGTGGCCGCACACCGGGCCGACCAACTGCCGGCTGAGGATGCACCTCGGCCTCGTCATCCCCAAACGTGGCTGCAAGATCCGCTGCACCAACGAGACGCGGTACGCCGCCCGCCTCCTTCGCTCCCGTCCTCCTCCTCCATCAACCTCTTCTCCGGCTCTCTTCATTTCCTTTTTTCCTTCATCATGTCTTCCTACTCTCCTCATTTTGCCTCCTTTTCTTCTTCCACTCCTTGATTTGTCACCTAATTCCTTCTTTGTCCTCTCTAACCTTGTCTCTTTTCCATGTTTCCTATCCTTGCTGTTTCTCTTTTTCTCCCCTCAATTCAACCTTTTATGTTTCCTTTTCTTGTCTCGTCATCTTTACTCTCTGCTCTTTGTTTCCTTCTCTTTTCCTTTCCTTACCTTTTGTGTTTGGTTCTTCTCTGCATGTCTCTTCTCCTTGTGGAGTCCTCTCTTGCTTCCTTCCTTCTGCCCTATGTCTCCCCACTTGTCTCTTTCTTTATTTCCTCTTTGTTTCCTTTTCTTATTTTCTATCTTGTAACCTTCTCCCCTTCCTGTGCTTTTTGTTATTTCCTTATCTGTCCTCATTTCATCTCCTAGTTTCACCTCTTTCTCTTATTTCCTCATCACCTTGCCTCATTTCCTTCTGTTTTGCTGAGGAAACTCTTGTAAACCCTTCTTTTGCGTCCTTGTCCGCAGGGAGTGGGAGGAAGGTAAAGTCCTCATCTTCGACGACTCCTTCGAGCACGAGGTTTGGCAGGAAGCCGACAGTTACCGCCTCATCTTCATCGTGGACGTGTGGCACCCGGAGCTAACGCAGCACCAGCGCCAGACTCTGAGCCCGATTTAGACCGGCCAGAACCGGCAGGCGGTGGCGGGAGGGCGAATCGCAGGAGAGGACGGAGGCGGGGTTTCTTCTTCTTCTGTGGTTCAAACAGCTGCAAACACTGACAGTCTGAGTGTGAGCCGGGCTGAGGTGTCTGTTTGCTCGCGTGTGGATAAACTACTAAAGACGGTCAAAGGACCAAACATCAGCCTGAAGGATGGACGCGTCGTTGTTCGGGGTCATACTACTGACTGCCATCAAACTGAACTCAAACGGTACTCGATTAAACCGGAATGAACCGGATCGCCGCGGCATTACAGATCGTTCTGCTCTGAAGAAAGACATGAAACTAAAAGTGTGTGTGTGTGTGTGTGTGTGTGTGTGTGTGTGTGTGTGTGTGTGTGCTAAACTAAAACACTAAAACGTCCGTCGAGTGGATTCAAAGCAGCTCAGTAACAGCGTGAAACAAGAAGCCTTAACTTTAGCTCGACCACTATGCATTTTATTTTCCATCCAGGCGGGTTTTTAATTTCACTCTTTCATCACTTTTGCACAATAACACGGTCACGCGGGGTGTCACAGAAGAGGATTTATATTTGTATTAAAAATAAAAACAATAAAAACATAAACAAGTCTCTGATTCTGTTTGTTCGTCTGACTTTCTTCCATTCCTTTGTTCTTCAGCTGATCTTACGGCGGGCAGTGAAAGTGTTTGAAGGTGTGCTGGCTCTGGTTCCTCGTGCTGTGCTCCAGCTCGTCTGTCACGGGATTATTTTAATCCTGAAAAGACTAAAACCTGGAGGCTGTGAAGCCTGTGCTCTCCAGCCCCGTTAGCCAGGCGTACAAACGTCACATACCTTATTATGACTAAAGAAGAAAAAAAGTCGGGTTTACAGCCAAAAATAATTCAGCTTCAAAATAAAAGACACACTGTCAAAATAAAGCACACTGAGCAGTTTTGGTGTAAATGTTTACTTCTTTACATTCATTGAAAGGAAATACATTACGTTGGAGTCGAGTGGAGATCGAGTGTAGCCCTGATGACGAATCGTACACACTGCAAAAAAATCTGACAAAGTCACCGTTGTGTTTTTTACAAATACTCGACGGTATGTTCAGAGAAAAATCATCGACCTGCATGTTAAACTGAAACCTGAATCTTCTCTGCTGCAGGAAGTGAATCGACTTCAAAAATCTCAGGATAACATTTTAGCCCGGTGTGTCACTTTTTTGCAGTGCAATAATACTAATAACAATAATATTAATAATAATATACAATCTTCAAATACATTAGATTAAAAAACAACAAACAATCTTTTCCTTCACTGCAGGAGAGGTTAAAGGTGAGAGTTTGGCATCCTGTGGTTTCTCCACAGCAAAATCATTCCATGCATGTGATCCAGAGCTTTTATTTTGAAATGTCTGTGCAAAGTGGGTGTAAATAGGTGAAACTATTCTACCAAAGTGAAGTCTCCTTTACGCTGGCTGAGCCGCGGGAACGTTCCCGCCTGCACTTACTTTCTTTCCTACAGAGATTTTCCCAAAGCTGCAGAAAGATTTGGCTCAAATTAAACAGTTTTCATTCATATTCAGATAAAGATCATAAAAACTAAAAGTTTACTTTCACATTCAGAGGTTTGAAGGTTGGGTTTCACCAAAAAGGATTTCCTTTAAACACAGACTCGCGTTTTTATTCAAAATGTTTCTTTAAAGCAGCTTTTACTGCAGTTTGACCACTGGGGGGCAGCAGAGCACGCTCTGCATTTCAGACATCTGAACTGGTATCTGTCTCCATGCCATGAATTTAGTACTTGGTGTCTTTTTGCTCCGTTTTTGGGCTCCACCACCTCCAGAGGGAAGCATTTATCTGTTTAGCTGCTGAGAAGCCACAGAGGCTTTTTCTTAAAGATTCAGACGTGCTGTGATGTCAAAAATAAACACAA
>NC_140469.1:31411785-31536785 GCF_051167445.1 Perissodus microlepis
ATCCGGAGTCTCCAGCACGCCCGGGAATCCGTCCGTCAGCGCTCGCTTAATGCCCGGGTCATCCACCTGACAACAAACGTGTACACGTGTTAGAGCAGCCAAGCGTCGGTGTTTCACTTCAGCAACATTCCCATCGTACACATCACAGACCAAAGCAGCCCCCACATGCTGGGAATCGGCTCCCTTATTCTTTTTTAAAGTTAAGGAGTTAGGAGCAGCTGCTGCAGACTTCCTGGTGTCACAAACTGTTTCAACTGCATGAGTAAGTCCAAGAACGCCTCTCTCAGCTCATCAGCGTGTGAATATTTCTCTGTGGACATGAGGAGTGACCGTCAGAGATGTGAGAAGGATGCAACACAGAATATTTCCCTGAACAGCACCAACGCATCCAAACCAAAGGACACAGATTCCTCTGCAGGGGTTACAGTTTCCCCTGGTCAGGGACAACACAGCAGATACGACTCCTGAAAAAGACAGTTGATGGCTTGTTGAAAACACAGAATCGGACCTTGAAGCTCTGGAACATGTCCAGGTTCTGCTGTCTGAACTGGAAGTACTGGGCCAGCAGCCTGAAGGTTTCCATCTGGTCGAACTTTCTGGCTCGGAGGAAGCGAAGGATGAAGTCGTCGTCCGTCCGCAGGAAACCGATGTCTGGCCTCGTCACGATCATGTCCCGAACCTTTAACGGACAGACAGGAAGTCAGACAAACATCACAAAAGACTGGTTTAATAAAACAGACTCGTTACTCATCAATAAAAGGCAGCAGAGACACTGATCACATGACTTAAAGGACGTTTGTTTATGTCAGTGAATTATATTCATTCATCGTCGTCATGCTTCATTCATTCTTTGACTTATTGTTGGTCACAAAGTGTCAAACTTCACTCATAAATTTGACGTTTTTTTAAGTCCTCATAAAACGTCTTGACCTTAGAAACATTTAAATTTCCTCTAATCTGATTCATCAGGTAAAATCAGAACAAAATTAGATGTTGAACTGTTTGAATCGTGGTGGGATAAAGTGAATCTCATCACGCGTTCAAGTACACCATGTGCTACAGCTTATACAGTTTAAGTAATAAACAGAGTCCATTTCTCAAAATCACGTTTATCTAAAATTTTCTTCAATTATAGACCAATGAACAGATGTCACACCTCCTCTTGCAACCTAAGCCGTGTGTTTTTCTTCTGTCCAAGTTTGAACACATTTTGATTTCTTTTCCGTACTTTCAGGGTTTTTGGAATTCAGATCCAAGAAGACCCTCTGACTGCCATATTTGGAGTTCCAAAGACCCTCTTAATATGACTCCCCAGCAAACTGAGATCTTGGCTTTTTGTTCCCTTCTTGCTAAACGCTGTATTTGACTTCTTTGGAAATCGCCTCCATCTGCATCAAAATGCCTTAATGCTGTCCAGACATTCTCGAGGGTGGAGAAGATCTGACTCACAGTGACGGGTAGTTCTGCAAAATGTATCCACAAGTGGACACTCTTTGTGGAATATCTCAGATCTTTTCTCTAGTATTTAGAACAATGCAGTTTACCCACCTGCGACTAGATTGAAAAGAATTTGAAATTTACTCCTTTTTAAGGCACAGGATTTAAGCCCCCCCCCCCCCCCCCCCCCTTTTATTTTTTTTAATTGATTAATTTATTGTTTAATTTTAATTTTTGTTTTTTGTAATTTAATTTTTTTAATTTTAATTTATTTAATTTTATTTTTTATATTTTTTCTTCGTTTTTTTTCTTTTCTCAGTTTTCTGTTCTTGTGTTGTTATGATGTTTTTTGTATTTGAATTTGTCTTTTGTTTAACAAGAAAAGGTAAAAATGATTGGGAAAGAAATGTTTGAGAAAATAAGATGCATACAATGTATACAAGTTTGTATAATCTCTTGATAAAAAAATAATAATTTCTCTGTGAAGGAAAACTGAAAGAAAATTAAGTCTGTTTCCATCCATCAGCTAGTTTTACGTGAGTAATAGTAGCTGATGTGTGAAGAGGTGAAAATGAAACCAGCACAGGTTTAGCATGACGAGAAACATCTGTGCTGTCTACTGTCAGCAGTGACCCCACACCACCGAAGAAGAAGCTATCAGCAGAGGCGTGTAAACTTAGTTTAGTTTTGCCTCCCAACCACCGAGTGTTGTGTGACGAACTGCTAGCAACCAAAGCAATCAGGAGGTTTTTCTTGCAGCGAGAACAGAGAAACCTCGTGCATCTACTTGGAGCTGGTTGGGGAAAACTCTTCCCTAGCAACCAGCGGCTGCTGGGGGTCACCAGCTGGTCTCTACGCCTGTGTGACTGATGGAGGAGTGTGGTGGAAGTGATTTGCAGATACAGCATCGCCTGAGGTTCGTCTGACTCTGCAGACCTGCCTGATCTGACTCAGCTGTGTGGTGCAGCCGTGTACCTGCTGGATGTCCTGGTGCAGAGTGTCCGGGTTCTCGTTCAGCTCCAGTCGAGCTTTCTCCGTCGTCTCCGAGCTCAGGCCGGCGTGTAGGTGAGACATCATGGGGTCTCCCTCTGGATCTACTCCCGATGCCCTAAATGGTTTGCCCACCCTCTGACACGGTGTCCGAGCACTTCCTTCAGTCCAGTTTTAAAGAGTAACACCTGCAGGATGGTTAGTGTGCCCTTTGTATCAGCAACACAATCGTATTTGCTGTGCGTTTGTGACGCGTGATGTCAGATTTCAGCTAAAGGACGAGGAACTCTTTGATCCTTTCCTGTGAGACAATCATGTGTATGTTGCACAATCTGCCGCTGCAGCTTATAGAGGGACAATCATCACCGCTGTCTTCTTTTACATCGTCGGCTCTCGGGAAGCTGAAAGTCCTCAAAGTCCAGAAAGTCCTCTAACCTTTGGGCAGAAAAAGAAAACACCAGCTTTTGGATTTTGCTGCTGTTTCCGTCCTAATTCTCCTTCCTGTCGACATCCCGCCTCCTCCTGCTCTCCATCGTGGTTCTTTCAGGTTTCATCCGGTCATGTCGCTGAATCTCTGCTCTGTCATGGCGAAGCCACTTGCGACGAAAGGTCCTGCTGTTCTGCACTCGGTAAAGATGAACGGGTCAGTCGGGCCTCCTCAGCCTGGGAGAGGGGACAGATGGAGAGGACATGAAAGTGGCTTTAAAGTCATCAACGAGTGAAGTCACTGAAGATCAGAGTTCTGCACACAACCGAGGGCTTGTTCCTCCACCACCTCCTACACACAGGCGGTGGAGGCTTCAGTATGTCTAAACTAGAGCTCAGACATAGTGAAAATGGTACCAAACACATGGACGCACAGAGCTAAAAAGTCAGGCCAAAGCTGAAAGCTGCATTTCTTCTGGTGGCCAGCAGAGGGCGACTCCTGGATGCAGAGAGACTTGCGGTGCTACAGAAGTCAATGAGAAAACACCCCTCACTGCCTCGCTCTGTGAGATCATGGCTCAAGTTTCAGGTCTTACCGGATAAATGTGGGTTTACTGTGGGCTGCAGTGGGCTTACCCACAGATAAGTGTTTGACCAGCCCACACACCCCCACCCACTGTGGGCCTGCACGGGCATGTTTGCTGGTCAGAGCTACAGATATGTGACAGTGGACATGCACAGCTGCTCCTGCTGTTCTATAATCAGTAAAAATATCAGCTACATTTCTTATTGCAGAAATAAAAATACGGCCCAGGGGCCGTAACCGGGCCACCAAAGGGTCCAACCCGGTCCCCTGTAAGGAGGGAATCCATGCAGGATGTGTTGGAAGAGCTTAAGCTAACTCGTCAGGCAAAGACGCCGCCATGATGCATCGCCATGATGCATCGCCATGATGCATCGCCATGATGCGTCGCCATGATGCGCCGTCGCTGCCGAAGGAAAGCTCCTTTTTTAAATTACACATCAAACATGAACTTCCTGTTTGTTCACTGCAGACGAGCCTTTAAAAAACTGAAATAATCAAGAGTTTTATATCAGAGAAATTCCATGTCACCGTTTTATTGGAAATATTTCAGCTTTCATTCATTATTTTATGGGCTCATTTGTCTGTACTGCAGCATTTATTATTATTATCTGATAATTCTTTGTCTCTTTTTTCTTTGTCTCATTTTAACCATCGATGATTTTTTAATATTTTTACAAAATATGTTTCTGATTTTAATTTTTTTAATTTTCTTGATTCTTTTGGTGTATTTAGCTTCTATTTTGAATTTCATGCTTTATTATTATTATTATTACCTCGGACTCAGTTCCTTAAAGTGCAGTTTTTATTTATTTATTACAAGTTTGTTTTTTGTTTTTTTAATTCTTATTTTTATTGTAGCGTCTTTATCTCGACATATTTTTTCGATTTTTATTTTATTTCATGCAGTTTCTTTGTCTCCAAATGTCTCCACATTTTTGTAAAAATTATTTTTATTATTATTTTTATTACAGTTTGGTTTTCTGTATTTTTTTATCGTCTTAATTTTCTTCTTTTTCTCAATGTTTCCTATTTTGCGCCCTGTTTCCTTCTTTTCGGTGCTCCTCTGTCTTTATTTCTAATTTCACGGAGGGGCTTGCTGCCTGCAGATGACCCTGTGCTCTGGCCGGTAGACCCTCCACCCCCCTCTCCACCCAGCTGTCTCCATCTGCCGCGGCATTAATCGCGTCAGGCGCACAGTCTGTGGTCCTGACGTGAAGGCAGGAGCTGCCAGAGGCTACTGGAACATCTGGCACATCTGCAGCAGTTTCCTGATGTTTGAGGCTCGTGCTCAGGCTCAAAGTGACCCTCCGCGTGCTCAGGCTGCAGGTGGAAACCTGAAACATCCCAGAGGACGCGCTCACCCGCATTTTAAAGGGAATTACTCACAGAGCTTCCGGCAGAGCTGCTGCTGGTTCAATCCCGGCCGTCCTGACTGGCCCGACGGCCCTCCGGCGGTGGTGCTGATGCTGAGGACGGAGGAGGAGGAGGCCATCGGACAAAAGAGATCTCCGTTAGAGCCCAACCGGAAACAAACCGACATGAAATCAAACGGCTCTGAGAGGATGAAGCGCGTGCTCGTGCATCATGAGGAGGAAGAGGAGTAGGAGGAGGTGCGTTTCCACTTTGTGCTCCGACAGAAGACGTCAGGATGCTCCCACACTGTCATTCCTCAGTCATGAACAGCACCGCTTCCGGTCAGCACTTTCAAAATAAAACTCACTGACCCTGAAGTGAAGCGTTTCAAACCTGCGCTGATGACCTTCATCTGTGAACCCCTCTAATCTGGCCCCGCCCCCTCACTCTCAACGTCAGAGTATTAGGTTAGGCCAAACTGGCCATTGTGTGCATCATGTGGACTGACTGACTCCTCAGTGTCACATTTTAACATGTGAGTCTTTGGTGTTTGGCTCATCGCTGCAGCCTCTGGTGGACATCACAGGAACTGCAGTTTTTGCTATTTTTCGGTTCCAGAGGAATTAGCTGAAGAGGACCCGTGCTTTGGGCAGTCAGCTTAGCTTAGCATGTTGTTGCTGATGACACCAGCTTCACGGCTTGAACCTTCTTTTTTTCTCTGATTGTGGAGGTGCTTCATTTAGCCGTTTGTTTTGTTTGGCCAATTAGCTCAGCTGGTTAGCGCACGGTGCTACTAATACATGGGTTAGTAGCACCGTGGGGCTTAAACCCATGGGATCATGGGTTTAAGCCCCATACTGGCCACAGAGCTTCAAATTCTTCAAAGGTGGAATTACTTACATGAGGGCTTCAGTGCTGCTCTAAACAACTATATTACAGGCATCTGATATATCAAAATGAGTATTATTTGCAGGCAACACAAATAGTTTTTGTTCTGGGGGAATCTAAAGCAGCTGCTGGATACAGTTACTTCAGAAATGTACAAAATTTTAAAAAATGGTTTAACAGGAACAAACTATCGCTAAATCTAAGTAAAACTAAAATAATCTTATTTGGGAATTCCCTTAGAAATGCACAAGTGCAGATTCATATAGATGGTGTGGAAATTGAAAGAGTACTTGAACATAAGTTTCTTGGTGTGATTATAGATGATAAATTAAACTGGAAGTCTCATATAAATCATATACATAACAAAATTTCAAGAAGTGTTTCAATCTTGAGTAAAACACATTCTGGACCACAAATCACTCCACGTTCTCTATTGTCCCCTGATTGCACCGTATTTGCATTACTGTGCAGACGTTTGGGGCAATATTTACACATGTTCGCTATCATCAATCTTTATATTACAAAAAAGGGCCATAAGGATAATCCATAAAACTGGTCACAGAGATCATACAAATCCACTATTCTTAAAATCAACATTCTAACATTCACAGATCTGGTTCATTTTCTCACTGCACACATTATGTATAAAGCAATAAACGACCTGCTTCCTGACAATATTCTAAAACTGTTTTCTAAAAGGGAACGGGGACACAATTTGAGGGGGGAATTAAATTTAAAACATCCTCGTATCCGTACAACTTTAAAAAGTTTCTGCATCTCTGTGTGTGGAGTGAAGCTGTGCAACAGACTAAGTAAAGATATGAAGCAAAGTCCAAGCATGGCGCAGTTTAAACAGCGGTTTAAGGATGTGGTTTTTACAGCGTACAGGGAGGAGGGAGAGATTTGATAGGGTGTTCTTGTCCAATATTTTCATGTGTGTGCGGGTGCACGGGTACGTTGGTGTGGGTGTATATATCTGTAGGTTGTGTATCCTTCGAGGTTACTGGGGTTATTGAAAATGTGTGTATGTGTATATACGTATGTATGGATAGATAGAAAGACAGATATACATATAATTAATACATTTTTAAAAAAAATACACGTAACATATAATGTGATTGTAAGGAGGTATTTCTGCAGTCTATTGATTACTAGATAGTGGACAGGGGGTGGGATTAAATAAGCTCATGCTTCTTCCTGCTCCTTTTTGAACATGAAAGTTATTCGTAGTTGTTTTTGCTCGTTTTCCTTTTGTTTTGCTTTGTTTGTTTGTCTCTTTTTAATTCTATGTTGTTGTACTTTTTCAACATGTTCAAAATAAAGATTCAATCAATCAATCAAACAATTATCTTTCCTGCAACAAATAAAAACGATTATTTTATCCAATTTTCTGATTTAGTTTCATTTTTTGCTTTTATTTTTAAGTCCCACTTGGACGGCTTCCGGTTTTGTTAATGTAAACACCGCGTGACTTTACACACCTGTGACAGCGAAGCGCGTTCGCGCGTCAACCTGGACAGATTGTAGGTCGTGCGCGCAGCCGCACAGGCTGAACGCGCATGCGGAACGCGCAGAGATGATGAAGCTTTCAAATACGTAATTTTTTATTTTATTTCACATCGAAAATTTCACCTTTCACACCACACACGTGCTAATATATAATTTTCAATATAAATATTAATAATCGTTGTAACCGATTTAGCTGCTTGATTGTTAACATGTTTTTATTATATTCTAAAAGGTTTCACCTTTAATCGTCTTTTTACTGATTTCTTTTTAATACGCAGTTCATTCAGGGGGGCACTGATGCGTTTCCAGCCCAGCTGAGAGATGGGATCTGTCCAGGGTGTCCCGGGTCTGCTCCGGGCACACGTCCGGGCACCAGTTTACCCAGTTTGCCTGGGACAAGATTACTGGGTTGGATGTGACATCTGCTAGGTGATGGTAAACGGTGGTTACATTTCTGGCTATTGAGGCTAAATCGTTTATTTTTATTTTATTTTATTATCATATAATAAATGAAAGAATGAAAAAGAAAATAACATATTAAAAGTAGAAAATGATACATTAATGGAAAGAAGCTTGATTTGTGTTACTTTTTAAATAAATTGATGCTCATACGTATTTTTTCAGATTTTGTGACTTTTTGACCTCCAGGCGATTTTAAATCAATGGAATGGAAGAAAACAACTAAATATTGACATTAAAGATGCAGAAATTTGGATTTCAGAAGATTTTAGTTCTGGAAACGTATTAATTTAAAAGTGGGAGGGTTTTATTGTGAAGGCGGGCAGTAGTCTCTCAGTTGAACAGTGACGTTCTTCCTGTCGTGCTAAGGGTCAACTGTTCTGTGAAGCTCCTCTGTGCGGTCTCTTCTGCCTCCTTACAGCCGTTGGTTTATTAAAAAAATCTTCTGTTTCCGGCTCGTAAATTATTTCTGTCGCGGTTCCGGAAGTGCCCAGCACAGTTTGGCTCAGGTGTCACAGCGCGTGAAGGTTTTTATTCACCTTACTTTCTGGAAGTTTCAAAGCTAACGTTAGCTCAGCAGCTAGCCATCATTCACCCTCCGCGGAGAGAATCGATCTATAATCATCATCATCGTCATTATCATGGATCAATCAGGAGTCACAGCGCAGACACCGAAGGTAGGTCCCTCCTCTGCCCGGCTCTCCTGCCGCGGTTATCGGTTAGACTTCAGGGAGCGGCCGCGGCTGCTGTTAGCCGCTCCCAGTGCTACCATGGCGGCTGTTTCCTTTAAAGGCTCTGGTTGCAGATAACCCGGGTGGCACCGGGTTAGCACCGAGCTGTGTGTTATTTTAGATAACAGCCTGTCAGCTGGTGGTTAAAGCAGGAGATGAGCTCACCGATGCTTCAGCTCAGACCACAGGCTGGCCGGTTTGACCCGGACTGGACCGGGCCAAGACAGCCTCTGTGATGACACACCTCTAGATTCCACCTGTTTATCCCGGAAACGTTTCATGAGCCAAAGGTTTAGCTTCACATTGAGTCCGGGAGAGTTTCAGCAGTAACATCTCAGTTTTCCTTCGTCACAGAGAAATCAGCTGCCTGTGGGCTTTAACTATAACAGAGAAGTGACGTTACAGAGGGAGCTGTGGAGGCGCAGACTGTCCTGTAATCAGAAAACACAGTGTTTGTTTTACTGTAAGTAAAACAGACTGAAAAACAGGAAGTGTAGTTATTTGTCTATAACATAATTACTGTGCTGTAGTGACTGCTCATGAGGGGGGTCTGAGTCAGTGAGGAAAACGGTGAAACTTCAGGAAATACAGTTAAAAGTCCAAAATTTCTGCCCTCCATATTTTCCAAAGTCCGGTGGACCAGAGTGGAGCCTCTGCCGGGCCATTTGTGGACTCCGGGCCTTATATTTAACACTCCTGCCCCAGACTGTAAATAATAACCAGCTGTTCAGACATGTCTGAACATGTTCTTCTCTTGTTTCTGTGCCTGGTGACTCACCCACTGTCAGTGATGTCAGGCCCCACCTGTAGCTCCTGCCTCACCTGTTCATGCAGCCTGTTTACTGAGCAGCTTTCTAATAACGCGGAGCAAACACGAGCTCACGGAGGCTCGACTGAAGGCAGACTCGTTGAAATAAGAAACATCCATCTGTGAAAAATGAACATTTAAAAAACACTCAAATCTCGAGTCAGTTTTCACCAGTTTAAACTTCAGCTCACTGGGTAAAATAAGCTCTGACTTCACCAGTATTTGAATTTTATTAGCTGATAATCAAGAAAAAAGTTTTTATGATGACAGATTTTTCTTATCTTCTGTTTTTCTTTCTGATAATTTGTCAGATAGTTTTTGTCATTGAGATATTCTGAGTTTGGGGAACGTCCGTAGGGTAAATCGGGACATTTTGGGGGATTTTTGGACTATTTTTTGACCAAATAATCAATAACAAACATTCCAGAAAACAATATAGAAACTGTTGGTAGGAGAGAAATGATGTCATACAGTCCCGTGTTTGACTGCACACGTTTCACAAAAAGGGAAGTGTGATATAAAATAATATATGTATATGATGCAAAAAAATAAAACCTCACCATAAACATATAAATAAAATGTATAAAACAAAGTTTGTAAAAACAATAAATATACATTTAAATCTATGTAACATTAAAGAATATGTATGATGTAAATATAAACAGTGAATTAGTATAAAACAGTTTCTGTTTGTTATTGTGAAAATCAAAGAAACCTGAGGTAATCGTAATCTCAGTAACATGATCCAAGTACTCTGATTACTCATGTGAGGGGTTCTCTGGAGGTCTTTCAGTGATTTCATGTGTCTATTTCTTGTCATCGTCAGAGCCCGTGGGGTTCGGCGGCCCCGGCGGCTCCAGCCTGCTCTCTCTCTGAGGTGATGAGCGAACAGCTGGCGAAGCAGCTGGACGAGGAGAACGCCGTCTTCCCGGCGCTCTCTGAGTAAGAGTTCCCGTTTAAGCTTCTGAGGGTTAAAAGTTTCCGTCCTGTTAACGTCAAATGTTCCTCTCGTCAGTAAACCAAGAGCTTTAAAAGGTTTTCAGGTGGTAACGCGTCTGTCTCTCAGTCCTGCAGCCGAGCTGCTGCTGCTGCCCGACGAAGCCCCCGACACCACCAGCGACCTGATGCTCGCCCAGATGCTGCAGATGCAGTTCGACCGCGAGTTCGACGACCAGCTGCGGCGCGAAGAGAAGAAGTTCAACGGGGACAGCAAAGGTGATTCAGAAAGCTTCGGGGTTATGTGAAGCAGTTGAAGTTCTGAAGGCGCCACGGTTGGCGTGTCTGTGAACGGCGGTTAATAAAGTTTAATTCAAAGTGTGACACGTTTCTGTTTTAGTGTCCATCTCCTTCGAGAACTACCGCATGGTCCATCCGTACGACGACAGCGACAGCTCCGAGGACGAGGTCGACTGGCAGGACACGAGACACGACCCCTACAGAGCCGGTAGGACGCCCGCAGGGGTGGACAAAATAACAGAAACACGTCAGAGCGCCAGACGGCGGCCTGACCCGTCAGTCGCTGAGCTTCTTTACACTCTGTCTCAACTTCACCAACATCCTTTTCTCTGTGTGTGTGTGACGTTTCAGACAAACCTCAGACCACACCGAGGAAAGGCTTCACGGGGAAGGGGAAGAACATCACCACCAAACATGACGAAGTGACCTGCGGCCGCAAGAACACGGCACGCATGGACAACGTAAGATGGCCGAGCACGCTTTGCTTAAGTATCTGATTTGTAGATCGTTGTCTGAGAAACAAACCGCCTGAAAGAGTTCCAGTGTCGCTCAGATGAAGGCTGCTCGGCTTTCAAAGCTTCGTTTTTGGCCTCAGCAGCACGGTCAGGTTGAAGTGGGACGGTGTAGCTGCTGAGCAGCCTGGTTTAATAGTAGCTCCAGGTGGAGTAGGTGGAGAACACAAACAGAGTGCGTGCGTCTCTGAAACAGCAGGATGACTCGTCTGAGCGAACTCTGTCAGAAGCACAGGTATCAGCCGGACCGCCGTTTTCATTGCGTGCTGTTCTCCCTCGTCCAGTTTGCCCCGGAGGTCCACGTCGGTGACGGCCTGGGGATGGACCTGAAGCTGTCCAATCAGGTGTTTAACTCCCTGAAGCGGCACTGCTACAGCGAGCAGAGACGCAGCGCCAGGCTGCACGAGAAGAAGGAGCACTCCACCGCCGTACGTATGGAAACGCCCTCCGCCCGCCGCAGGATGCTGAAGGCGAAGCTCTCTGACTCCTCCTCCTCTCTCCTCAGGAGCAAGCCGTGGACCCTCGCACTCGCCTGCTGATGTACAAGATGGTGAACGCCGGCGTGCTGGAAAACATCAACGGCTGCATCAGCACCGGGAAGGAGTCTGTGGTCTTCCACGCCGACGGAGGGAGGTGAGCGGGAAAATCCTGAATGCTTCAGGAAAATCAGCCGCGAGGTTACAAATACTTTGAGACGGGAAACGCACACCTGCCCATAGAGGTGGTGTTTGATTTACTGTGTGTGTGTGTGTGTCAGCCTGGAGGAGCAGCCCGTCCCAGACGAGGTGGTGCTGAAGGTGTTTAAAACGACGCTGAACGAGTTCAAGAACAGAGACCGCTACATCAAAGACGACTACCGCTTCAAGGACCGCTTCAGCAAACTGAACCCACGCAAGATCATCCGGCTGTGGGCCGAGAAGGAGATGCACAACCTGGGCAGGTGAGTGGAGTCCACGGGGGGGCGGCACGAGCTGCTCCGTGACCTAAACCCCGGCTGTGTGCTTTCAGGATGAAGAAGGCCGAGATCCCGTGCCCGGAGGTGGTCCTGCTGAAGAAACACATCCTGGTGATGTCGTTCATCGGCAAAGACCACGTCCCCGCCCCCAAACTCAAAGACGCCATGCTGAACTCAGAGGACCTGAAGAACGCCTACTACCAAGTCCTCCACGTACGTACGGCCACAGGAAGTCCGCTTCTTTGTGTTTTCATTCCTTTCTCCTGCAGACGTCTCTGTCGGGATTAAATTCAGTTTAATTTTGAGTCTGAGAAGAAAGACGTCTGACAGCAGCTTCTCGCCGTCTTCCCGTGCAGGTGATGCAGCAGCTGTATCAGCAGTGTAACCTGGTCCACGCCGACCTCAGCGAATACAACATGCTGTGGCACGAAGGGAAGGTACAGTTCCCCTGCTTTTACCTGTCCTCCTCCCCCCTCTTTGTCTCTCTGTGATGTCATCAGTCACCCTCGCTCTCGTTGCAGGTGTGGCTGATTGACGTGAGTCAGTCCGTGGAGCCCACCCACCCCCACGGTCTGGAGTTCCTCTTCAGAGACTGCAGGAACGTTTCCACGGTAAACCCGACTCCTCTCTGCTGGATCCAGGAAATTTAAACCTGATTCACGATTTCACTCGTTTTTATTTGAGTTTGAACTCGTTTGTCGCTCCAGTTCTTCCAGAAGAGAGGCGTGAGCGAGGCGATGAGCACCTATGACCTTTTCAACGCCGTGACCGGCCTGAACATCCCCGTGGGCGCCGAGGACGAGGCCGAGTTCATGGCAGAGGTAACGGAGATGGTTGCAGGTTGATGACCCTCCTGTTATCAGGGTTGTGTCTGATGTTTTGGTGTCGTTAAATTCTCGTGGGGTCGTTAAATTAGAGAAAAAGTTCAACGCTGTGTGGTTAAGAAGCAGCTGGAGTCACGCGGCGTCTCTCTGCTCGACAGATCGTGGCGCTGGAGAAGAGGAACGAAGACCACATCCAGAAACGAGGCAAGAAAACCTTCCCGGTGACCTCGGAGGACGGCGGCCCCCCTTTAGAGCCCGACGCCGATGACTAACGCCCGCACAGCTCGCAGATTCTTCATGATCCCGCCGTGTTTTTAGACAGACAAATCCGAAAAAGAGATGAACGGAGGACGAGGATGACGCCTCGGCACCTCCAACCCACCACCCGACTCACTGCTTCCTGTAAACGGGAAGAGTGAGGGGGCGGGGTTTAACGTTTAACCGCATTGGACGTTAAAGTCAGAGCGTCAGACGATCAGAGGCGGTTTCCTGAGGCTCGGGTCTTCCTGCTAAGACTGTCCCACGCTGCTCGCAGTGTGTGTTTTTGTAAACGCTTCGTAGATTAAAACCCGACTTCAGGGGGAAACTAGCTGCTCCGTCACTGAGGCGCTCTTATTATGATCACCTGCAGGAAAACAGATTTACCCTCAAAAACTTTAGAAAAAAGTAGAAATCAGCTGAAATTTCACTGTTGTAAAATCAAATGAATTAATTTTTCTTCTAGTAAAAACATTAAAGCTCCCGTTTTCCTGTGTTCAGGAGTCATTGAGGGTTGGGTCAAAGCAGGAAGTTAAAGAGTGAGAGTGAAACAGATCTGGTGATTTCAGATCCATCATCATCCTGGTAAATGTTAAAAAAAAGAAAATGAAGTCAGATTTTGATGTTTACAGTAGAGGAGAGCAGGTGTGCGTGCAGGAAGTCCTGCTGTCTGCTGCTAGCTTCAACAGTAATGTCGGGTTTTGAACAGGATGTTGGTCTCATGGTGCAAATTCAGAATAAAACACAAACATGGAAAATTCTTCTTGTTGGCTTTTATTTTGTAAGAACACATTTTGGACAGAGAGGACAGATGGTTTGAAAGAGGAGTGAAAGAAGCATCTATGTCCACTGTGAGCGACCATCTTTGAACAGAGGCGGGGGTTTACGACACCAACTCTCTGCCATCTATAATCCAGTTTTGAGATCCCTTCCCAGACGCCTTAACGCCCACTCACATCCTGGGCCATCTGACCTCAGGAATTCGCATGATAAGGTGGGGCCAGGTTTCACAATGAACACACCCGAAACTCTGGCTGATTGGGACCCACACCCAGTTTCACACCTTGGCTCAGGCGATTAGAGGATCATCAGGGGGTCCTTTTGTCCCTCTGTGGGGGGATACTCCCACTAGGTTTATATCTGGGACTCTCCACCATTTGACCTTAGAACTGAAGAAGCTTCTCGGATGAGAGGTGAAACGTCTTCAAGTAACTTAAAGAAGTCCAGACGCTTTTCTTTGCAAGCTCCTTTGACTACGATGACCTGGATGACTGAGAACCTTCACAGACGTAAGAACATAATCCTTATCTGTCATGCTATGAGAGCTCAGGAGCTCCAGGGGAAGTAAACACTTACCAGCACATGATCTGTCACATGACTTTGTGTGAGGGGGACTTCCTGCGTAAACTGATGGCCTTCAGAATAAAAGTGGGTTTTTTTGCCCTTTGACCCTACTTTGGAGGGATGCTAATAAGTTAAGAACATCCACGTTAACTGTGTCCTAAAGCAGGACTAGTCCTGTAGTGAACATTAAAAGTATGACGAAACATAAACGACCTGATAAGCTGATCACATCTCTCATAAACAGGTGTCCAACGGGTGCTTTCCTTTTTTATCTGATTATTACGATTCCTGCACCAAACACAAGATCTTGTTTGGGAAATGGTCAAATATTCCTGCTGGTGTTCCATGTCAGCTGCATCCATCTTCAGGCACCCATCCACATCCAGGTCATCCAGGAGGAGGCGTCCTGGTCACATGCTGAACCACCTTGGTTTGCACCTTGTAATGTGGAGTACTGTTTCCTGTCTCTCAGGCAGAGTCTACACACTCTTTGGAAGAAGTTCACTTCTGCTGGTGCCCACAGCTGTTGGTAAGAGATGAGGTCAGGTTGGTAAATCTGCTTCACAGATGCTGCTCCAGAAGACACTGAACAACTTTAACTTTGTGAAAAACGGCCTCAGACATTATTTCTGATCTTGTCTCTCACACCCGATTGCTGAGCACCCCTGTGCGAGCTGGGGGAAAGTAATTTCCTTCTTTATGATCCGCTTGTTTGATTTGCCCAAAACGTTACACCTGATGCAACCCTCCCGATTTATCCAAGCTCGGGATCTGCACCAGGAGCACACTGTAGCCCTGTGACTGTGGACATGATGGACATCGGATGATGAAGATGAAGCTGTCAGGCAGGAGGAAAACAGGAAGAGGTTCACTGATGTAGAGAAAGAGGACGCACAGAGGGTTGATTCTAGGGAAAGCGTGACACTGAGGCTGATGATCTGCTGTGGTCACTCTTACAGGGAGCAACTGAAAAAAGATGAAGGAGAATAAAAATATCTCCTAACATATAAAATGATACACTAAAAATAATAAGCACCAGTATTGTTGACTGTGCAGTGACCTGCAAGAGGCAGTAGCTCAACTCCCACACCAACGCCACTGCTGGAAGCCACCCCCGTTTTATATAGAGCCTCAGTTAATGGAGGATTCAGGGGGAAATGTAAAAAGAAGAAGAAAGAAAAAACATATAACAATAAAACTCCTGCTTTTATTGTGAAGGCTGAAGTGGAAGTCGTGTCTCTGGCCGGTTGCTTCGCTCTTCTTCCGCGATCAGAGCCCGGAGTCTGGAGGCAGAACCGAGCGGAAAACTGCGAAATAAAGCGGCGGCCAGGTGCGAAGGATGGCCGAGGAGCATTACCTGGAGCTGAGCGAGAACCCCGTGCAGTTCGAACATGCCTCGAGCGTCAACAACGTCTTCTTCGACGAGGCCAACAAGCAGGTGAGCTAACGGCTAACAGCTAGCAAAACTTCTGCCAGCGGATTTAAATGAATAAGTTCAAAAACTGGAACATTTACGGTAAAATGTGACAGTG
The DNA here is from genome assembly GCF_051167445.1 of Perissodus microlepis. NCBI lineage: Eukaryota > Metazoa > Chordata > Actinopteri > Cichliformes > Cichlidae > Perissodus > Perissodus microlepis. The sequence goes on from NC_140469.1 coordinate 31,427,634, forward strand.
GAGTTTATTTAAAACAAATATTTAATAATTGATTCTTTTTATTTAGAATGTTAACTAGCTTAAATTAAACTCTGACTATGAAAAATAAGAAGTAAACCGGAGGACACTCACTCACTGTCAGCTGTTATTAAACTGGGATTAATCTGAACCACGATCAGCTGACGTGGAATTCTCCGAAACATTGACCAAATCCTTAAATGCTTTAATTTGTTTGTTCGTTTTTACAGGTGTGGCCTCTTCTTCGGCATATTTGACGGATAGAGGGAATTTTCATCTCTTATGTCAATAAAAGTTGCTCAGAGTCACACAGTGCTCTCAGACTTAAACCGCTCTGGTGTTTACGTGTTATATTAAACACACCTGTGTGCAGCTGTCCTACATCTCTGCTCTGTTTTCTTTCCCCAGGTGTTCGCAGTGCGTTCAGGTGGAGCCACCGGGGTGGTGGTTAAAGGTCCTGATGACAAGAACAGCGTCGCCTTCAGGTTCGTGTGCTCAGCCGGGATTTAAAGATAAAGCACATCCGTGTTTTTAATCTTTATTTGTACCTGTCGCCACATGAGGGTAAACCTTTACAGCTCTGGTTCTTGGTTATTCTTGGTGGTTGAAGCCGGGCCTGGAGATGCTAATGAAGGCGTTACACACCCGGGGCAGCTGGGTATGCTTGGGAGGTGTTCTTCAACTCAAACCCACACTTCCCTGTGACACCCCCCCCCCTCCCTTTATGTGTGCAAGTTCCATCTAAAGTGGGTTTAGGTTATCTCCCCAATGCCTGACGACACTCTGAAAGTTGAATAACTTGTCCCAGATACTGAAACTCTCGGCTTCATGCTGCTGCTGGGTCTTTAAAGCCTTCAGGTCAGAGGTCAGAGTGACTCTGAGGGTTAACTGGAGAGGCCGAAACTGGAGCGATGCGTTCACTGGCAGTGTTTAGATCAGTAAAACGGGAATGCTTATGTAAACTGTGTGTTTGACTCGTCAGGATGGACGATAAAGGAGAAGTAAAATGCATCAAGTTTTCCATCGGTAACAAGATCCTGGCTGTGCAGAGAACCTCCAAGTCTGTGGTGAGTTCAGGGACACTCAGACATGGTCTTATTAGGCACAGAGGAGCGGCGCGGCTCCTGTCTTATTTCGCCTTATTGTGGTCTCGTTTCTAAAATCCTGCACACTTATTTTATGAAAATTGTGCCTCTAGTGGAGAATTTATGATACAAACCTTTTTATTTGTAAATGTTGAATTTACAGATTTTGTTGAAAGTTCAGTTTTTATTGTAAATGTTTGTTATTTTTTCCTTCTGGTCATGCACGTCACGCATGCTTGGTTAGGGATCGTTTCAAATGTGACGTTTCTGTTTTGAATGTTTCTGATCCGGACGAACGTTGTTTTTGTGTTCGCAGGATTTCATCAACTTCATCCCCGACTACCCGCACACAGAGTTCAGTCAGGAGTGTAAGGTACGCTGCAGTTCCTGCTGTTTGCGGGCCGTCTGCTGACGGATAAACTGGGCTCATGATGTTTGTGTCGCCCCGCAGACGAAGAACGCCAACATTTTAGGTTTCTGTTGGACCAACTGGAACGAGGTCGTCTTCATAACCGACCAGGGAATCGAGTTTTACCAGGTAACCCGAACAGCTCGCCCACAGAGAGCTGTGCTGCGTGTTTGGCTCTGCGTGGTCATGTGACACAAAACTTCATACAATGTCCTCTGATTGGAGAGTTCAAAGGAACAATTCAGTGTTTTAATGACCTGTTGAAACGTCTCATCTCCACATTTGTGCGTTCTACAAGGACAAACAGGAAGTGACATCAGTTTGATGCCTGGCACTTTGGTTCTCGTCATTTAAGACGATAAACGTGAAAAGTGTTTTTGTGTCTGTGCCTCAGGCTCACCTGAGCTTTACCTGTTTAGCTGTGATGTCATGACCTCCTGTGTGCTCAGGTGTTTCCAGACAAGCGCAGCCTGAAGCTGCTGAAGAGTCAGAGCATCAACGTGAACTGGTACCAGTACTGCCCCGAGACCGCCGTCATCCTGCTGTCCACCACCGTGCAGGGGAACATCCTGCAGCCCTTCGCCTTCAGGGTGAGGCGGATACTCACGTCGCTATAGCAACACAAAGGTCGTCATTTTGATTTCAGTGCGCGTGTGTTCATTGGTCGGTTTAGAGGCCGTTTCTGTGCAGCAGCACATCCACGGCGGCTTCATTGTGCATCCTGAATGGATCATTTATAGAGTGGGCGTGGCTTCACCTGCAGTCGAGGTCAGCTGATGTGAATGAACTTTGTTGTCTTGATTTTGCTGTTCCAGAACGGGACCATGTCCAAGATGTCCAAGTTTGAGATCGAGCTGCCGGTTGTCCCCAAACCCGCCAAACTCAGCCTGTCGGAGAGAGACATCGCCATGGCAACCATGTAATTCACAGGCTGGGTTATTTTTTTGTTTATGCTCCACTTAAAAAAAAAAAAACAATGACTTAACTGTGTGTGTTTGCAGCTATGGTCAGCTGTACGTGATGTACCTGAAGCATCACTCGAGGACGGCCAACAGTCCCAGTGCAGAGGTGGTGCTGTACCACCTGTCCAGGTAAACGCTCCGCAGCGTCTGCTGATTGGTGGACTTGAGCTTTAAAACGCGTTGATGCTTTAAATTCAGGCTCCCGTGCTCCCTCTGTGTGCTTCAGGGAAGGTTCCTGTAAGAAGAGTCACGTGCTGAAGCTGAACACGACGGGCAAGTTCGCTCTGAACATCGTCGACAACCTGGTGGTGGTTCATCACCAGAGCTCGCAGGTTAGAGCCCCGTCCTTCCTCTGAGGCGTCGGGCACGGTGGAGCTGACGATCTCAGGTGTTTTTATTAAACCGGCTTCATGCTCTGTGATTCAGACGTCGCTGATCTTCGACATCAAGCTGAAGGAGCCCGACTGTGCCCTGAACATCCACCAGCCCGTCCTGCCTGCCAGGTCCATCCACCCCTACAGGATCCCGCTGTCAGGTACGCACGAAACCTACCGATGAATGCAAGCTGTGATCGAACTGCAAACGTTCAGCTTTAAATAGATGAAATGAATTAGTTGAACAGGAAATATGTGATTAACAGCAGAGGAGTTACAGGCACCCGTGAGAAGAACACAGAATCGAACCTACGTCTGCATCTTTAAGTAGCTGTGACACAAAACTGCAGCTGAGAGGAGCAAAGCATCGAAAGCTTGGATTAGAAGCACGGAGCGTGAGGTTGGCACCGACTCAGGACCTCTGCTGTTTATCGACGATGCTGCTTAGTTAGTCATGAAGGTGACGCACAGCAGTGACCTGAGCTCTGCTGTGAAGCTGTGCTTCTTCTTCACCGTCCTCTCGTCTTCCCCGCAGGGCCGGCGGCCGTTCCTTCGCAGCCTCCGGTGCCGTGTCAGCTCTGTATCCTTTCCTCACAGCAAATGTTTGATTCGCTGTCAGTCTCAGGCGTTTCTTTTCCTCAGCGTCACTCCAGACTCCTCCTCCTGGAGCGTCTTCCAGCCGGACATCATCATCAGCGCCAGCGAAGGTGAGCAAACGCAAGCGCACAATGGAGAAAATACACTTAATGCTACACTCAGGGTGAATCCATGGAGAGGTTGAAGTTCACAGTCCAGGCGTCTCCTGCAGTAGAGCAGACCTGAAAACAGGTTTAATGATGGAAAAGCCTGTTTTACAACATAAAACCTCTAAAATCCTGTTTTATCTGAGCCCGACATCGGAGACATTTCATTTTCTCGCACATAAGTCGAACAATAATTCTGTGAACTGACTAAAAATGATTGTTCCACCATCCAAAGCATCATTTCTGCTGTTTCAGGTTACCTGTGGTACCTGCAGGTGAAGCTGCCGCCCACAGTCAACCTGCTGCAGGACAAAGGCAAACTGATGGACTTCCTGTTACGGCGCAGAGAGTGCAAGATGGTCATCCTGTCGGTCTGCTCGCAGAGTGCGTATCTAACCGCCGCTCGTCTTTAGACTCTGATCAGAAATCAAAGCTGATGATGAGACGGCGCTCTGGTTATGAAGAAAACCAGAGCGACTCACCTGAGGATCCAGCTGCTCCTCTGGGTCGACGTTTCTGCTTTGATGCTCCGTAAAACATAAAATAAGCTGTGAGCCGGGACTGAGTGGATGTGAAACCAGTGAAACCAGTAACACCAGGCACAATCTGAGGCAACAGCTCGACCTGTAGTTCGCACATTCATGCTTTTATTTCCTCTGAACGGCGAGCTGTGCCACGAGCCAAAGTCCCACTCTTCTGTCTGTGTTGCAGTTCTGGAGGTCGGCGAGAAAGGAAGTCTTCCTGTTGTGGCGACCGTGTTTGACAAACTCAACCAGGTGTACAAAGATTACCTGGAGGCGGAGCAGAGCTACACTCAGGTGAGGCACCCACGGAGCTTCCTGCTCCCTAAAGTCACCTGATCTGATTTCTAACAGGGTTTTTTTTTTTCCCGTTTGCAGGCGATGGAGTCCGGACCGAGCCGAGGAAGCACCGCCCAGAAGCGTCCGGTCAGAACTCAGGCCGTCATCGACCAGTCGGACATGTACACGCACGTCCTGTCCTCGTTCACGGAGAGGAAGGTACGCCGCACGGGCTCCTGTGAGTTTCCACCCAAACGTTTTCAAACCAGGTGATGTGATGAACTTCCTGCTCTGTGCGTCCCGCAGGGCGTCTCCCACAAGTTCATCATCGCCGTGCTGATGGAGTACATCCGCTCTCTGAACCAGTTCCAGATCACCGTCCAGGTAACTCAGCAGAGCCACGCGAGCAGGCTGGGATTGTGACTCGTCCTGGTAACACCTGTGATGGTTTTTTGCAGCATTACCTGTACGAGCTGGTGATCAAGACGCTGGTGCAACACAACCTGTTCTACATGCTGCACCAGTTCCTGCAGTACCACGTCCTCAGCGACTCCAAACCTCTGGTGAGTTCAAACCAGGAGCTCATCCTGAAACGCCGAGTCTGCAGGTCTCTCGACGCCCCTCGTCTCCCGTTGAGCCCGAGCGGAGCTCGTCTTCCTCGACGTGCTGGTTACGTCCATCGTTTCAGTGTCTCATTGTTGAATTGTGTCCTCTCAGGCGTGTTTGCTGCTGTCTCTGGAGAGCACGTACCCACCCGCACACCAGCTGTCCCTGGACATGCTGAAGGTACCAAACAAAGAAGCTTAAAAACCTTCACGTGGTCATTTCTTTGGTTCATCGCTGTAAACTTCCCGTTTGCGTTCACAGCGTCTGTCCACGGCCAACGACGAGATCATCGAGGTTCTGCTGTCGAAGCAGCAGGTTCTGGGCGCGCTCAGATTCATCCGCAGCGTCGGTGCGTTGATCCTGAGATGTTTCCTCCTTCACACACACACGAATGTGTTTAACGCAAACTCACCCTGACGTGTTTCTCCCGGCGCAGGTGGCCACGACAACGCGTCTGCGCGGAAGTTCCTGGACGCGGCGCAGCAGACCGGAGACCAGATGCTGTTCTACACGGTGTTTAGGTCGTTCCAGCAGAGAAACCAGCGACTCAGGGGAAGCCCCGCCTTCAACCCAGGTGAGCACTGCGAGGAGCACGTGGCTCACTTCAAGCAGCTGTTTGGGGAGCAGGCGTTGATGAAGCCCTCCACCGTGTGAGCCCGGTCTCCTCGGCGAGGAGACGACCCGACGGGACGCAAATCATCGCGTACGTTCACGTGCACACGAGTGTGCTGCTGCAGGAAACCGTGAGAGCGTGACGCCACAGAGCATCCTAGCATGCCGCCCCCAGGATTAAGAAAAGGTGGTGTTACTGTGGCCCGATCCCTGCTGCTCCACCTTAAATGTTAACAGGATGTGTTTATGATTGTTTTTGCTAAAATCACTGAAGTGTGTCGTCTGACTCCTTCCTCCTCCGCGGCTCTAACACCTTCATGCGGTCGGGTTTACCTGCACAGGTGATCCTGACCTGTAAATGATTCCAGGTTAGTTTGTGTGCGTGTTCTCAGTGGAAAGCAGCTCAGGTGAAACGTCGCTCTGATATCACCTGTTGTGGGAGGGGCCAGAGCCTGCACCGCTGTGTGTTTGTGGGGTGAATGTGAGGTGTATATTCCGTAAGATAAAGATGAATTATTGTGTATGAACAGGTTTTAATGTCATGAAATCCAACATGTCTGTGTGCAGCTAATAAAGGTTTAACTGAAAATCAGTTCTGTGTCAGTTCCATTAATGTTCTCATACACACCTCAGTCACTGAAGGACTTTTATCTAACGTTCAGCAGCTTTGGGTTCATGACTGCAGCCTGGAATCGAACCACCAACCCTCCAACCAGCACAGCTGCTCTACTGCCTGAGCTACACCTGTCAGCACGAGGATCACACAGCATCCCGGTTTCCATTTTCACTTCTTGTACCAGAACATTTTTAACAAGTCTGATGGGCGAAAATTTCAAATTTCAAATGTTTGGCTCAAACCATCGACGTGTATGAAGGAGAGTTTGGGTTTAGTCTGGACATCTCGTTAAAATTTGATGGCATTATGAACAAAGCACCATCAGACTGTAGCGTGCAGTAACATCTGGAAAGTGTCTGATTGTCAGTGCAGTTTTTTCTTTTGCAGTGCAGCCCATCATCAGCCCCCCAGAGCCCGAACCTCAGCGTGACTGAAGCAGTGTGGCGTCATCGACAGACGGCTGAAAGCTAAAGAAAAGCTCTGAATGTCCTTTAAGGCTGGAGAGCTGCTCCTGAAAGAAAGCTGCCTCGGAGCGTTCAGACTGTGCGGACTTCTTGAGAAGTCTATTTACTCCGTTTTTGTCTCATACGCTGTACCTTCATGCATGTTTGCAGATGCTTCAGTAAACGGCTCCTTCCATTTCCCAGGCAAAGCAATGTGGTGGGCCGAGACCTTCGCCTAAGGTGTGACTGCGTGTGCAAGGAAACTTTAACGAAAAGTTTGTTTCGTCAGATTTGGTCGATGATTCTGTACTTGCCAGATTCAGATGTTAAAGTTATTGATCTCTAATCATTCAGATTGACACTTCAGTGTAATCACCCAGATAAATCCATAGATTCATGGCAAAACGTGCTTCTACAGGGACTCTGGTCCTTCAAGATGCAGAAAAGAGTACCAACTCTACCGTCCTCTGCTGTACTTTTACTCAACACTGAAGTATATTTTTGTCTATCAGACGACAAATAAAACTTTAGGAATCTGATAGAAACCCTCCTGTCCCGCAAAAATACTACACTACAGCGTTAAAGAACACAATGTAGTGTAATGTAAATATGAACTGAATAAGATTAGATATTTTCTCCAATAACTAGACTGGAATTTGTTGGTTTTTTTACATAACATTTGCCTCCTAAAACTGTCATTTAAACACTTGTGACAAAAAAGCCGTGGACGGTCTTTGATTCACACACCTTTCCTTGATATATTCTTTATTGCTTTCTCTTATTGGGTTGAGTACAGAACAGGTTTACATCTCTTGACTTTGTGAAACACTGTCATGTTTGAGAGGACAGACGAGGGAAACCACCACAGAGGAAAAGAAATCAACGTTTTTCAGACGATTGTGTCTTAATGCTTTCTGATTGAGGTCCAGCATTTGTGCGAGTGTGTTTAGAAATCTCCTCTCTGACGTTCCCTTTGACCTCTGACCGGGACGCAACGTTACACAGGAGGGCAAAACCGAACCAGAGGAGGACTTCAACCAAATATCTGTGTGTGGAAGGAGGGGGGGGGGTCTGTCTTTTAATCCAACCACACATTTGTTTTTGACGAGTTCACAGTCAAGTGCTAAATGTAGTGATTGACAGTTCTGAATCATTATTAAAAAAAAGAAAAAAAAAAAGAGAGACAACGTAATCAGGACAAGTTGCAACTCAGGAAATAAGAACATGAAGCATTTTGAATATGGATTCGTGAAAGACCCTGAGAGCGAGGTTATATATAATTTCATATACATATATATGTATATATATATATGTATATGTGTGTGTGTAGCACAAGAAGTGATGAGAAAAGAGAAATCATCCATAATTGAACAAATTAGATTAACATGCAAAAAAAACAAAAACCTAACCTAAAAGTCACCCTTTAACTGAACACAATGGATTTTCACAGTTTTATACGCATTTATATATCATAGAGGAAAAAATAAGAAACAAAAACTAACAACACAATAAAACCAATAGACCCAAACAATCTGTTCTCAACTCATATACAGGAGATCTACATAAAGCTTTTTGGATTCAGAGGGATTCTTATTGCTAGTCCGATTCGCACCCCGGCCCGCTGCACCTATGGTGAGCCGGTTAGTCCACGACACAAACCATCAGTTTCTCAAAACAGTTCTGCAGCATAAATGTGATATTCTTAATACATGGCTTCTTCTCAAGTCATTGTAGAAACTAAACACACACACACACACACACAGACACACTCGCCTGGGCTCCAAATAAATACATTTAAAAACAGTCCACGTGCATTCGAATGGAAGTCCAGTATTCATATGGCCGTGCGCACGCACACACACGTAATCCAGAGGGAGAGGGAGTACAGAGGGAGCTAACAAAACAGGAAACAGTTCAGAGAGAAAGGGAGGATTTCCTCCCGGCCACGAAACTTATTAACTCAACTGTGATTAGCATCATGGTTAACTTTACTCGCTTTGACTAGAGTGGGAAAGTTGCAAAATAAATAAATAAATAAAATAAAAAAATCACCAATCTAGCTTAGGAACAAATTCATTTAAAAAACATTACTGAAGTAAATCTATGGAAATGCTGATACATTCTATTAAACTCTGAGGAAATGCTTCAATTATGGAAAATTTTAAGCCGATTTAAGCCGCTGACAAACTATTTAGACGACGCTATCTTTATTTAAAAAAAAAAAAAAGACAGGCTGTTAGCATTTTAGCTAACTTTTAGCTAGTTTCTTCCATAATCTGCTCCATAGTTTGTTTGTTTTTTACATTTATTAAACATGATTCAAATGCATTAATCAATCGATGCTGACTAAGCTAAAAATAAATAAGCTAGTAAGCTAGCTAGCGTGATGGATTATTGTTAGCCACTAGCCTACAAGCTTTAATACTTTTTTTCAATTTTGAGCAACAACATAACTGCTAAGGCACTAAAACAAGAGGAAAAGCCAAACATTTTCAAAAACTTTTGATTATCTTCGTATTTTCCAAATCAAAATGATCTAAATGCAAATGTATAATTTTCAGTTGAAGTTTTCACAGCTTTAGATGAGATGTTAGCGGCTGAAAATAACGGAGGAATGAATGCTGTATTGGGACTCGCTCTGCTTTGAAAGAAACTAATATTTAATTTTTATTCATTAACAGCTCAAAAAGGGAAATTTTACATTTTTAGCTTTCTAAATTTCATTAAACGTTTGTGAGGCCCAAATGATTTGATGTATTGACAAAAATAAACATTACAAAATGGAGGAAACTGACTCCCTTTCTCTCTTGATTGTGTTACGACAGTCCATGCTAATATTACTAATAGTATTAATAGTAGTAGTAGTTTTGGAAGTTGTTAGTGCCACTTAACGGCAGCTACAAGTCAGCTCAGTTGTGGTTGTTCAATATATCTCGAGTAAATGGCTGACTGCTGCTGGCCTACAGTTCCGTTATGAGCCGCTGAGGTTTGATTTGCTTATGAGGTTGCTTGATATTTAAAAAAAAAAAAAAGAATATGTACAAGATTATTAAGTATTATCAATCTTTACATGAAAAAGAAAACATATACATGCTATCAGGATCAATAGCCCTCCTGTTATGGGTTCGTTTGGATAGGCTGGTCCAGGGGTGACGTTAGCCCTTTTATTTGTGTTTGTTTGTGCAGCGGGTAATACAGTTCGGGAACACAAAATAGTGTCGTGATTTCACCCCCACTCCAACCGACCCATCCGCCCATCCCTCTCACCCCTTCATTTAGCTCCTCTTTCAACGTACAGCTAAAGGGATCATTTTGAAAATTAACTGATTGTCTATAATGCCAAATTCTTAACCACAAATCCACCTTAGGGCTGGGCGATAAAACAGCAACAGTGGTTATCACAGTATGAACTCAATAAAAATTTAACAAAAGCTCAATAATGGTTTTGCGAATGCTGGAAGGGCAAAGATATCCTCAGTTAGAAAGGTAACTCTGCTTCAGTAGTTTGGAAATGACATTTGTCAATTTATAATCTGGAGAATGAACAGATCAGCTAACATCAGGCATTATTTTTTCTTCAAATAGCAGAAAGTAATTACAGTCCCAAACTAGTGTTGTTAGTAGACGCAGACCCTCAATTCCATACGACTTATCCAGCAGCAAACGTCAACATTTTCAAGCACCGGGCCTTTAAACTTCAAATAAATAATGCACTGATTTATATTATAGTAACTGTGTATGGAAGCTTGTTTCCTTCAGGTAATAATAATAATACAAAAGTAATCGCCAGGTAAAAGATATGTCAAAATTTTAACAGTTCAGTTTAGATATTTCAAAAATTGAATAGTACTATTGAGTATCTTGATTTTTAAGGTTACTGCTCAGTAAAAGCAGAGATATCAAGACATGAAATTTTGAGTTGGTAAGTTTAACTTTCAAGTTACTTTTCAGGATCTTGAAATTTCAAGATACATAACTTCAAACGTCAACCTACGGAAGACAAATACATTTCCCCCCCGAATTGCAGGAACAAGCTTTCACAACTGATATTTATTTATTTGTTTTTTTAAATTGTGCTCAGATTCTTAGCCTCATCGCCCAGCCCTAACCAACTCTCACTACATAGTTTCCAAAACACAAGCAAAGTACATGTCAAATAGAAACTGAACGTTTTTAGTTGTTCTCTTTGTATCAGCACAGATGAACACAAAAGAGGTACAAGTCCTCATGTACTTTCAGAAGAAAAGGTGGGGGTAAAATGGGACAAACAGTGCTAAACAAGTCCAGGGCCAACTCAAGAAACACGGATAATACTGTAAGAGGACTAGCTAGGCTGACACTTAGCTAGAAATCCTGCTAACTAGCTTAGTCATGTTTGGTCTTATCTAATCCGGTCAGTTAATATTAGTTAAGATATGTTTTTACCCAGTAGGTAGGTGATGTCCCAGGATCCAATTAGCAAAACCCAACGTTGTAATCAGAGCTAGCTAGAGCTAACTAACCAAACCAAAACGTTAGCAGAGTAAACACAAGTCTGGGCAGGCTGGTTAATTCTAGCTAGCCTGTAGCATTTTTAGCCTGTGGGCGATATGTTGGAACCCAATAAGAAAACCTAAGCTTATATTAGAGATAAGACGGGCCAACTAACCATACCAAGTTATTTAACCAAGTTAATCCGTTGCTAGCTTTGTTATAGTCAGTTATTGCCATCTAATACTACCTTTTTACTATTTTGATATCTTAGGGTTTATCTTGCCTGCTCTGGTCAGTTTTTCCAAACTAACCCTAACATTTTCTAATGTCTAATTGCTCCTGAAGAAAAGCTGATGCCAATGTAGGTAAAATACAGCTAGCTAGCATGATACCGGTTTTTAACTGTGGTATTAACAAATTCCTTGCCATTTCTATGTTCTACTAAATTAGCTTTTATTTGGGTTCTATTTGGGTTAGTGTGCATGCCGTGTTTGAAGCTACACTAATGAGTTAGCCCTGGCTTGCTTTGATTTGGCCCACAGTAGAAACCTGGCCTGCAGAGCATTAGCCCAGCTTAGGAAGACATAGGATTTAAAGGGTTGCCTACAGAGCTGCTCGTCTGTTGCTTTAATGGTTGCAGTTAAAAAGCAGAAGTTGAGGTAAACTGAACCTAAGTCAGGTATTAGCGGCGTTACACATTAGCACGCTGGAGGCCCTGTAATAAACCCTATAAGAATACTAGAGGGTGACGATGAGAGACAGGTGGGAGTCGCGCACACTCACACTCACACTCACACCCATACACAAACACAAAACCTTTTGATTTGTTCAGTTACATATATATAAAAAAAATCCACGAAAACAAATTCCCATCCCTACACCTAAATGTCACTGGTAATCGCACACATGCAGAAAAACAGAAAATACTCGAGCATCACGTGCCACAAATTAACTCTCTGTACACACATGGAATCAACTGAGAATGATTATGAGTGAGAAATTATGAACACACACACAGGCCGACTCACAGGGTGGCTTCAGGGATCAATAGTGTGATGGGTTTAAAAAAACAAAACAGGAAGAAGAAACACGGAGAACACAAACACTATTTTCTGCCCTTTCAAGAGTTCCTCTTCACACAGAAATGCGACTTTGAGAAGTTCGTGAATGTTTTCTTGTGTTTTGCCGAGCCGGCCGAGAGTCGGAACAACGGCGAGGCGTTTTCCAGTTACAAAAACAAAACAGAAAAAAGCTACCTCGGTCACACGGTGGCAGGCGGCCGCCAGTTGACGGTGGTGGCCGCCGGTCATTGCTGGTGAATCTGGGCCGCTTCGGCAGCCGTGCAGCTGTCGCCTCGCTCTTCAGTTTTATCCAAAACATATCAAAAATATCGACTGGTCAAACCGGACAAGCGGTTGGTGAATTTCTAATTTAGGAAATCCGAAACGTTGTGAAAGCATATTGTTCAGACACGTGTGTCGCAACGTCCAGCTCTTAATTTAAATACCGAAGAAGAATGGCAGATGCCATGTCTCAGTCTCTGTCTGTCTCTTGGCGTCTCCAAAGTTGATCATTTCTCTAAGAAAAATCTAGAACAATAATAAATCGTAACTTTATTCTTTTTATTGCTGAAATATAGATTCCCCCGCACAAAAAAATCTTATGTAAATCATTGTCATCATAAAAAGCTATAAAAATTAGATCCATTCTCCGTAATAATGCAGATAAAGATATAGCAAAAACATCTTTTAGGACTAGTAGTAAGGCACTTCAAGAAAACGAGGATTTCGTCTCTCTATCAAAAAGGGTTTCAGGGCTGGTTTTTGCATCGTCATCAAAGGTGTAGCGTCTCTCCGACCGTATGGCACTGCGGTGTTGTGGTTAGGGGTTCGCCCTCACTCCACGCCCACCAGAGGAGGCTCTCCGTTGGGCAGGATGTGCTCCAGAGGGGGCTTGGCGTGGATCTCCAGCAGCCCCTGGATAAAGCCCTGGGTGGGAGTGGCTGCTGCCGCTTCCCCTGGCGGGCAGTTGGAGGAGGAGTGAGAGGGGTCTTTGGAGGCGTTTGGGTCAGATGTCAATTCGGCGCTAGTAGTTGTCTTTGTGTCAGTAGCTTGGCGGCTGGGAGTCGAGTCGACGGCGGTCGCAGGATCCGAGTCCCCACCGGACTCTGTTGGTTTCGAAGGGCTCTGTTCCTCCCCCTCGTCTTTCACATCCTCCTCCTCCAGCTCCTTCATCCCGGCTGCGGCGCTCCCGCACTCACTCTCGTTCTCTGAGGGCGGGCAGGTGGAGGTCGGGGTCGGGGTGCAGGAGTCACCGTCCTCGCTGCCGGCGTCGTCGTTGGCGCCAGAGGAGCCGTCAGCACCGCGGAGTTTCAGATGGATCCTTTGGTGCCGGACCAGGCTGTGCTTCAGGGTGAAGGTCCTCTCACAGGTCTGACACTGATAAGGACGCTCACCTGGGGGCAGCACGAGCGAGGAGTCAGAGCGAGGAAGACAATACAGGTAACAACAACAAGAACAGTCATAAATGTATAACCACAAAAAGACCACAACATTCACAGCCACAGGTGACCTGTGTGACCTCAGGTGTGTGACCTCAGGTGTGTCGTACCTGTGTGTGACCTCAGGTGTGTGACCTCAGGTGTGTGACCTCAAGTGTGTGACCTCAGGTGTGTGACCTCAAGTGTGTGACCTCAGGTGTGTGACCTCAAGTGTGTGACGTCAGGTGTGTGACCTCAGGTGTGTCGTACCTGTGTGTGACCTCAGGTGTGTGACCTCAGGTGTGTGACCTCAAGTGTGTGACCTCAGGTGTGTGACCTCAAGTGTGTGACGTCAGGTGTGTGACCTCAGGTGTGTCGTACCTGTGTGTGACCTCAGGTGTGTGACCTCAGGTGTGTGATGTCAGGTGTGTGACCTCAGGTGTGTGACCTCAGGTGTGTCGTACCTGTGTGTGACCTCAGGTGTGTGACCTCAGGTGTGTGACCTCAGGTGTGTCGTACCTGTGTGTGACCTCAGGTGTGTGACCTCAGGTGTGTGATGTCAGGTGTGTGACCTCAGGTGTGTCGTACCTGTGTGTGACCTCAGGTGTGTGACCTCAGGTGTGTCGTACCTGTGTGTGACCTCAGGTGTGTGACCTCAGGTGTGTCGTACCTGTGTGTGACCTCAGGTGTGTGACCTCAGGTGTGTGACCTCAGGTGTGTCGTACCTGTGTGTGACCTCAGGTGTGTCGTACCTGTGTGTGACCTCAGGTGTGTGACCTCAGGTGTGTGACCTCAGGTGTGTGACCTCAAGTGTGTGACCTCAGGTGTGTGACCTCAGGTGTGTCGTACCTGTGTGTGACCTCAGGTGTGTCGTACCTGTGTGTGACCTCAGGTGTGTGACCTCAGGTGTGTCGTACCTGTGTGTGACCTCAGGTGTGTGACCTCAGGTGTGTCGTACCTGTGTGTGACCTCAGGTGTGTGACCTCAGGTGTGTGACCTCAGGTGTGTCGTACCTGTGTGTGACCTCAGGTGTGTGACCTCAAGTGTGTGACCTCAGGTGTGTGACCTCAAGTGTGTGACCTCAGGTGTGTGACCTCAAGTGTGTGACCTCAGGTGTGTCGTACCTGTGTGTGACCTCAAGTGTGTGACCTCAGGTGTGTCGTACCTGTGTGTGACCTCAGGTGTGTGACCTCAGGTGTGTGACCTCAGGTGTGTCGTACCTGTGTGTGACCTCAGGTGTGTGACCTCAAGTGTTTGACCTCAGGTGTGTGACCTCAGGTGTGTGACCTCAGGTGTGTCGTACCTGTGTGTGACCTCAAGTGTGTGACCTCAAGTGTGTGACCTCAGGTGTGTCGTACCTGTGTGTGACCTCAGGTGTGTCGTACCTGTGTGTGACCTCAGGTGTGTGACCTCAGGTGTGTCGTACCTGTGTGTGACCTCAGGTGTGTGACCTCAGGTGTGTGACCTCAGGTGTGTCGTACCTGTGTGTGACCTCATGTGCCGCGTCAGGTCCTGCAGAGACCAGAACCTCTTGGAGCACACGTTGCAGATCTTCTTCCTCTTGTCCACGCGTCCTCCGGCTGACTCGCCGCCCTCCAGGCTCTTTGGTTCTGATGCCTCTTCGTCGCTCCTCTCCTCCTTCTCCTTCTCCTCTTCCTCCGACTCGCCACTGTCGCCTCCTTCACTGTCGCCTCCCTTTGCTCCTTCCTCTGTCTCCATCTCTGCCTCCTTCTCCTCATCGCCAGGTTTGCTCTCCGACACCGCCTCTTCCTCCTCCTCCTTTGGCGGAATGGCTTCCTCCGCTGTTGGTGGAGGTGGAGTCGGCGTATCCTCTGAGAGGTGTGCCCTCTCGTGGCGAGCGAGCGTGGTGGCGTAGCGGAAACTCTTCTTACACACTCGGCAGACATGTTTGTAGTCCGGCTGCTGTTTTGCAGCGAGGCTGTAGGACGAGGAAGATGAGGAGGAAGCGGGCGTGTCTTTCTCCTCTTCTGGGCTCTCAGGCGCTACTTGGGGAGTGGAGGTAGCGGGTCCACATGAAGATGAAGAGGAGGAGGAGCAGGAGGGCTGAGAGGACTGCTCCTCCTGGGCGGAGCCTGAAGATGACGTGTTGAGTTTGAAGTCGATGAGCTTCTTGCCAAAGTTCAGGTCCAGACTCTTGTTGCTGTGGCAGTCGTCATCGTCGGTGCTCTCCACCTGGAGGAGGGTTTTAACATTTATGACATCATCACATGACATGTTTGAGGCGTCTTTTTTTATTTTTATTGACCTTTTTTGAAAAGAACAGGCTGCTGAAGGTGCTGCAGCACCCTCTGGTGGATGGTTGAAGGTTTGAATGACCACAAAAACAAAATTAAATATTTACAACAAATGAGCGTCAATCTTACATCCTGTGGTCTGACTGTGTGTGTAATCTGTAGTTTACGTATATTTTACTCCATAATTTTGCTTTATAGAGAAATACTGTTTGTATCTCAGTGCTGGGCTTTTTAAAGACCTGCTCCCACAGTTACCTTGCTGCTGTTTGGAGGCTGTTTGCCCTGTGCTGCTCGGGTCTCCTGCGCCCCCTGCTGGTCCGGCTGCTGTGTGGTTTCCATCTCCTGCTGCTCGGCAGGTCCAGGAGTCGGGCTGAAACCTGCAGCACAAAAACAGCTTTAGGCGATGATTTAAAGGGTGCCTAACATCTTCAGACATCAGCAGACTCCAGGAACAGGTCAGTTCTGCAGTTTGACTCTGGCACTAAAGTGAAGCCCTGGATTACTTCAGCTCCACTTCCTGCCACATGACACCAAATCTTTCCTTTACGACTCGTTATTAAAATGTTACCTTGGCTTGGTTTGTGGGTGGGGCTTTCATGTGTGCCTTCACAGTGGGTGGTGCTATCAGCGGTGGAGGCGGGGCCTGAGTCTGTAGATGAAGCGGTATTGCTGAGGTTTTGTGCTTCTGGTGCCATCTGCTCCGTCTCTGATTGGCTCTCTGTGGGAGACAGTCAACACCAGCATCAGTACTCTGAACTCATTTTGTGTTGGTTGCCGCGGGAGACGCGTCTGTGGATGTAACGGTGATAAAAACTGGTTGTTCTCTGACCGGCGCTCTCATGCGAGCCTTCGTCGCCGCCTTTCTTCACGAGGGCGCCGTTGCGTCGCAGCGTCCTGTGGGTCACGCCGTGCTTCCTCAGCAGGTGGCGCTCACAGTTGGATTTGGTGGAGAAGAAGGCGTCGCAGCGCGGACACGGGAACGGCTTCTGACCTGGGTGAAGACCAAACGACAACCAGGTTTCCATGGAGTCAGGCACTGGGGCGGAGGCCCTGTTACGGTGCTCAACACCAGTTTCGTGTGTGTGTGTCGTGGTCATTACCAGTGTGTGTCAGCATGTGCCTCTGCAGCGAGCTCGCCCACGGGAACACTCGGGGGCAGAAGGGGCAGGTCAGCTTCTGGACAGAGTTGGAGTAAGCGTTCTTCTTTCCTTTGGGCTGATTCGCTGCCGCCGGCTTCGCCTCCTCCTTAGCTCCGCCCTCCTTCTCCTCCCCTCCTGTTGCTTTGTCACCATCTGCTCACAGAAAGAGTTTGAATGAAATAAAGGGAAAAATTCAACCTGCTAAAGAACAGATACGTTTATTATCGATGATTAAAATAAATGAACATTTAAATGACATTCTACCTTTATTGACATTTAAATATTTTTATTAGGGTTCATTTGTAGTTTTTATTATTTTAACTGTAAGTTTTGGTTCCAGAAGTTTCCTGCCCCCACCTCTCTTTCCTGCCAGGTCAGCAGCTCCTGTCTGCAGGTAGTTGCTGAACTTGTTGGCGTCTGTGTTGGCGAGCATCTTTTCCACGCTGGCAAACTCGCCGCTCGACTCCAGGTCGATGCCGCTGACGGCCTTCTCCTTCAGGCCGAGGCCGGCTGGCTTCTTCCTGGGCCTCCTCCTGTTGGAGAGAAGGTGGAGTCAGCGGGAGCGCTGAACATAGCAGCAATGTGAATAAAGTTATTTGAAATGGCGCCCACAAACCTGGAGGGTCCGTCGGAGGCGTCGTCGCTCTGTCCCTCCAGGCCGGCCGAGGCTGCGGGGGCGTCTGTGGCGGAATCGGCCTGAGAGGAAGCGACGCCGGCAGCGTCGCGCTTCAGCAGGTCTGGGGCGGCGGACACAGAGCTGATGATCTGAGCGATGGAGGCCAGCGGCGGCAGCTCTTTGAGGGTTCCGGAGGGTGAAGAGGTGGCGGGTTTGGGCAGCAGTGGTTTGAGGCGCTGGGCTCGCGCCGCGTTGGGGAGGGTGGTAGGGGAGGAAGTGGAGCCCGGGGGCAGCTGGTAGCAGCCGAGCTGGGGGTGGGGGTGAAGCGGGGAGGGGCCGCTCGCCATCTTCTCTTCCTTGGACAAAGCCTGCTGCTGCTGCTCGACGATGCTGCTGCCGCTCTGCTCCGTCTTTATCTCCCTCAGCTCGCCGCCGCTCGCCGCCTCCCTTCGCTGTCTCTTGCTGGGGATGGACAGGTCGATGGGCTGGTCCAGGTCGGCGCAGTCGAAGGGGGGGGCGATGCTCTCCAGTTTGACCCCAGGTGACCCCGTCTGGCTGCCAGCGCCAGCGCCGCGGCCCTTGGCGGAGAAGTCGAGCGGCTGGTCCAGTTCTGCAGGATACGTGACGTTCGCCAGTTCCTCCACCTTCACGACCGGGATCGGAGGCTGGCTGATGCCGTTGATCGCCAACGGAGCGGCGCGGGCAGTGGCGAGGGCGGTGGCGGGCAGCAGGGTGGCGATGTGCTCCTCGATCTCGCGCTCTTGCACCTCAGGGTGCTGCTTCAGCAGGTGGTGGATGCAGTTGCGTTTGGCTAGGAAGGCAGCGCCGCAACGTCGGCACTCGAACGGTTTCCTCTGGCAGCCGTTGTGCGTGCGCAGGTGGATCTGCAGCGCCCGGTACGTTTTCAGGTCCTCGCCGCAGAACCGGCACACGGTCTCGGCTCCGGTGCAGCCCGTCTCCGCGTCCTGGGTGGAGGTGGTGCCTGCAGTGGTGATGGCGGCTGCGATGTTCGCCGTGGTTGTCGAGGTGACGTACTTGATGTTTTTCTCGATGTCCTTCCTCGAGGTCTTGGCGTGCTTCTTCCTGAGGTGGCGCTCGCAGTTGGCCTTGACAGTGAACGGATAATGGCAGACGCGGCAGACGTAGGGGCGCTCTCCGCTGTGCGTGCGCAGGTGACGGATGAGCGTGGCTTTATCAGGAGCTACATAGTCGCAGATGTTGCACTGGTGGGGCAGGATGCCGAGGTGGAAGCGCATGTGTGCCTGCAGCACGCCGGAGAAAGCGAACACCTGGTCGCAGAAACGGCACGGGAACGAGCCCGAGTTGTTGCCGCCTTTGGTTCCTGGCTTTCTTCCGCTAAGTCCCACCTCCTCGTGTACAGCTGTAGTAGCAGCAGGCGGCGAGTCAGACAGGGGGGCGTGGGCCTCATTCATGCACTCCACGTCCATCTGCCCGCCGTTCCCGGCTGAGGATGAGGAGGGCGTTTTGAAGAGCGAAGGTGTGGGAGGTGGCAGGCTGGGGCTGATGCAGCCCAGTGAGGCCTGCTGGGAGCTTTGCAGCGGCGGAGGAGTCGTCGTTGTGAGGCTGGAGCGAGGGCTGATGGGAGGTTTGGGTTTCAGTGGCGGCATCGCCTTCTGAGCCTGAACTTGACCTGCAGGAGGAGAAACAGTCGGTGAGCGTCGGGAGTTATAAATCTACTTTCAGAGGCTTGAGTAATAAACCGGCTCCAGCCAGCACCCACCGTTAGCACCACTGAATCCTGGAGCTTTGGCCAGAGGTGGGAGTCCTATCTGATTTGGTGTGGTAGTCGCCACTTTCAGGATCTGCTGGATATCTGCCAGCTCCATAATCCCAGTACCGCCTGCCTCTCCGGGTTTGACGCCTGACGAAGCGGCGCTGGCTGCAGTTGCGGTCCCGTCGGGTTGCAGGAGGAAGCCGGTGGGGAAGGGCTGCAGGGACAGCAGGCTGAAGGCGTCTCTCTGGGAGAGGCCCTGCAAGGCCGAGCCCGGGGCCTCCAGCAGGGGGATGCTGAGGGCCGTCAGACCGCTCACGCCGAGCCCCAGAGTCAATCCCAGACCTCCAGACAGGTAGCCTGAAGCCGGCTCCTGGGGGAGGCTGGAGGACGGAGGCTCCACGTGTATCACCTTGATGCTGTCCAGGTGGGCCTGATGGATCTCGTCATCAGTGGGACCAGCGTTCACCTGAGCGACACAGAGAGGAAACATGAGGACATGTGCTGGGTTAAAATTCATCGCTTCTGTCTTTACAAAGATCACACGCACACTTTTTTAAAAATCAGTCTTTTAAAGACCCCAGAACAAAAAAACAAATCCTTCTTTGTAAAAACATTTGTACTAGTTGGGTTAACATTCGTAAAGTTTACGCACAAGTTCAACCAGGAAGTCATGGCTCTGCTTTCCCACGCTATTAATCTCAACGCTGACATCATCACTCTCGTCCAATCCTCTTCTCCCATCAGCCTCTGCTTGGCGTGGTTTAAATCTCTGCTCTCTGTTATTCTCCCTTTAAGACTCTTTTGTGGGACCCACCTCACCCAGAGCTCTATTCAAGCCACTGCCAGCATTTAGAAATCCCATCACATCCTGTCACCAATCCTGATCTGTCTGCATTTTATTCTTTGGCACTGAAAGTTCTTTGTATGCTTATTTCAGTTTGTGCTTTTAATTTGAAAGGTCTGCTTGTGTGCCATGTTTTTACTTCCAAACATACCTTAGAAACGTGCTGGAGACCCAGCCCTTCCAGGAAGTTGGACTGCTCTGCAGGCAGGGCTTCTTTGTCTGCGTCCTGCTGGTCGTTCTCAACCTCGTTCTCTGCAGAACCTTCTCCTTCCTCCTTCGCCTTCTCTGCGGTATCCTCCGAGCTGGTGGTGGCGTGTTTGTCGGGGTGAGAGTTGGTTTTATGGAGGTCCAGGGCTGAGCGAAGGGGGAACGCCTTGTCGCAGGACTCACAGACGAACCGGTGGAACTTACTGATGCATCGTCTGAGATTCGTCTCACACCAGACCTGGACGGGAAGAAAAACGGTGTTAAAACTCTGAATCCCGACATTTTCATCCAGGAAGCGGTCCACGGGAACACGGTGACGGATGAACACCTGTGCAATGTGAGGAAACTTCTTGCAGGAGAAGTCAATGAAGGCCAAGTCATTGAAGCCGGTGGGGATAGAGGGGTTGCTCTGGATGAAAGGGCGGCCGCTGGGGTCCTGGGGGAGGAGCTTATGAACCCCCGCATTGTGACGCAGCAAACCACGGTGGGTTCGGAAAGAAAGGCAGCAGAGATCACACCTGCAAACACAAACACAGAAGAAAATGCTGCCTGAATGTGAGGCGATAATTCAAGACAGACTTGAATCAGAAAAAGGACAAAACGTCAAATAATCCAAAATATTTAGTCACTGAAAAACAAGAAAAGTTCCTCCCACACATGTTAGCAGGAATCTGGTTTCTTCTCTGTGAACTTCAAACAATCATCAGATTGACTAACGACTGGAAATATCCTGTTAGTCATTCGCTCGGAGGGTTTAAATAGTGAGTTTGTTTGTTTGTTTTAAGAAGATGGAGAGGAAAAGTCCTCGACGTTTGCCCAAAAAAAGTAAAAAAATGTTTTTATTGTCCTTCATTTTTGTATTTTGAAAAACTTCTGAACTCCCGCCACCAGGAGGCGACATTTCTCCTTTTTGTTTGTGGGGACCAGCAGGCTGACAAAGAGGAGGTGATGACATCATTTCGTCCCTTCCTGACTCTTGTTTTCCAGTTTGAAGGTGCTCACTCACGAACCTCGTGGTAAAGTTTGTGTGAAACTGAAACCAGCAGAGAGGATTTGATCTTTGAGCTGATTCGTGCTCGTCCGTCACCTTTTCACGGAGCTCCTCACACACACGTGCAGAAAGACAAGTGTGTGTGTGTGTGTGTGTGTTTGTGTGCGTGTGTGATAACCCGGTGTTGGTCCGGCTCTCGTTAAGCGCTGAGAGGACAGCTGCCCAGTGTCTGCCGCAGTCACACACTCTTATCACATCCTCTGTGTGTGTGTGTGTGTGTGTGTGTGTGTGTGTAATCCCCTCAGTTACGCTGTCAGAGGATGGTGGGGGTCGGGGGTGGGGGTCTGCACCATATGTGGAGCAGCACTTGTTGACCTCCATCAGTCAGACCTGCACCTCCGCCCTCATCCATCCCAGCTTCTCTGTGACAATCAGCCCACTGATGAAATATTGATCACTGTGCTGCTGATTGTCATCATTTTTAGTTTTAAGCAAAACATTCAACTCCAGTGTTTTCTGACCCTTCAAAGTAATCACGCTAAAAAGTCTTATTTTAAGTTTTTAGAGGTCTTTATTTATGTTTTTATTACATGGAAACATGCATGATGGTGCTGAGGTGACGGCGTTCAACAAGCACGAATCATGTTTACGAACTACAGACTGCGTCTCGCTTCGTGTTGTGAGAAACGTTTGTCTTGGTTAGTCGTTTCTTTATCGATTGATCGAACAAAGACACCAAGGCCATGGCCTGAAACAGGAAGCTGGAGCAACTGCGCAACCCCTCGGTTCCTCCTGTGTCTGCGCTCGTGCCTCTACAAGCTCACTTTCATCTGATTGGTCAGCTTGAGGAAGCCGCTCCCACTGCTCGCGTGCTGTGTGAGCATGCCTGAGATGAGGCTGAGAGCGGCCTGAGCGTTCGACCTCACAGCAGTGACTCCCAAATCGAGGGGTGCAGACCCCCAAGTGGGCGGCGGCGCTACTGCAGCTACACAAACTGATGTTAAACTAATACAGCCAAACCGTGTTATTACTCCTAAATATGATGCAAGAGGCCACGCCTTTGTCACAGACACAGGAGTTCGTCTGTAATCACCGACCTGCAGCCGAGACGGTGATGTGACGGCTGCTCGTCGTCTCGGAGGTTTCACATTTCCTCACGAACGCATCACCTGCTGACGGCTTCAACACCTAAACACCGCCTTTTTGTCTCCGTCTGGTTTTAATGTGACCGAACATCCACCCATCATCCTGTTGGTGAGGTAAATTACCCTCCGTCCTCCTCCATCCCTGCAGGGTACTCGATCCTCTTACCGGCTGATTAGGGAGGATTTACAGCTAAATATTCTCCTTCCTCCATAACAAGCTCAGCGCTGCCCGCTCGCCTCCTTCTCTCCCTCATCACAAACATTCTTTGCTTCCTTTCTTGTTTCCTTACAGCTCTCCATCCTTCCTTTAACCTTTCTTTCTGTCTCATATGCATCCTCCTTTCCTTCTCTGCTCCTTCTGTTCTCCTTTCTTTCCTTTATTCTTCTTTTTCTTCTCTTCATGTCCTGCTTTTATATTTCTTTGTATCCTTCCTTCTCTTTTCCTTGTCTCCTTTCCTATCTATCTGTCCATCCTTACGTCCTGTTCTTTCTTCCTTTTCTTTTATTTCAGTCCTTCTTTGAACTTTATTAGTATTTTATAGTTTTCCCCATTTCCTACTTCAGTTCTGCCTTTTCCCATATTTCCTCATCAGCTTTCCTTCCTTCCTTCACTGCGTCCTTCCTTGTCTTTTAGTGCCACTTTTGGATGTTTCTCCTTTTTTACTTTACTTTTGTAAATTACTTTTCATCCTTTTTTCATCTCTTTCTTGTTTCCTCGTGTCCTTCACCTTCCTTTATTTCTTTACATTGATTCCTAATTTTCTCTTTCTTCTTTTCCTCCATGTTAAACTTTGTCCCTGTTGTGTTGCCATAGTGACAGATGTTCCAGGTACATCCTCCTTTTTCACTTCTCTCTCTCTTTTCCCCAGTGTTTCTCTGCCTCCCTCGTCCCCTCTCCCAGCCGACCATCGTCCAGATTCATGAACACACTTTTTAATTTAAACTCTTAATTTGAAAGGTCGGATAAGTACAGAGTGTCTGAGAGTAAAGTTAAAAAGTAACCAAGTAAATGTACTCAGTGAAAGGAAATGAGGACAGGACAAAGGGGAGGAATCAAGGAGAGAAGCCAGAAAGGCAAAACCATTTTAAAAGAGGAGACAAGAAAAGGAAGTGGGAAGAGAGGGGAAGGAGAGGAAACGAGCAGAGGAAAGGTGAAGAAGAAAGATGGAGGGGTTAAGGCGGTACCTGAGGGCGGTGTCAGGGTGGGTGTCCATGTGCGCGTCCAGATCCAGTCTGGAGCTGCAGGTTTTGAAGCAAATGGGACAGGGCAGAAGCTCCTCCTCCGAGCCGCGGCCCGCCACTGCCTCGTCTGCCGTCGCGTCCTCCGCCACCTCGACACACAACAACTTGTTATCTCCCTGAACCGAACAAACCCCACCCCTTCCTGACGGCCGACGCTCCCGTTGGTGTTTTTACCTTCTTGTTGGGCGGCTCCTCTCCGTTCTCCTCCTCGAGGCCCTGCCTCCTCTTCACGGACGGACGGCGGCGTTTGGTGGGAGAGGGGGGGCTGACGGGGAGCAGGCCGCTGGCCGGGTCCTTCTCGTGAATCTTCATGTGTCTGAAACAAGAAACGAAGGTAGGTGGCGTTTACCTGCATGTCATCACAAAACCCCAAAAGACCTGCGGAGTCATCGTTAAGTTAACGAGCAACGCCGGGAATTCTGGGAAGGCCTGACGAGAGCTGACACCAGTCAGTGGTCTGGGAGTGTGTAGGGATACAGTATGGATACAGGAGGGGGCGGAGCTACAGCAGCCAGCGAGACAGTGCGTGAAAGTGTGCGTGCGTTTGTAAAGGTCATCAAGGTCACAAGATACAGCAGTGAAGAGGTAAGGAGGAGAGGAAAGGAAATGTGGGCAGGAAAGGAA
This sequence comes from Perissodus microlepis, assembly GCF_051167445.1. Classification (NCBI taxonomy): domain Eukaryota; kingdom Metazoa; phylum Chordata; class Actinopteri; order Cichliformes; family Cichlidae; genus Perissodus; species Perissodus microlepis. The sequence goes on from NC_140469.1 coordinate 31,452,031, forward strand.
GTAAGGACAGATGAGAGGAAATAAGGAAAAGAAAATAAAGCAGAAAAAAAGGAAGAAACAGCAGAAAAAACCTTTAGGAAGGAAAGGGAGAAGAAAGGAGGTGACATCAGGAGGAGACGAGGAGGTGCTGTGAGGTAATGAGTGTTTAGAGGAGGACACACAGGCAGGTGTGGGGCTGAGGAGTCCGCATCTATAAATAGGTGTCAGGCAGCGAGCTGGACGCCCATAAGAGGTCCTCACACTCAGTCAGCAGATCTGAGAGCAGCTGACAGGAAGCTGCTCATTAACCTATCAGAGGAGAGGAGAGAGGAGGCGGCCAACCAGAGAGCAAAGTCTGCTCAAACCGCACTGTGGCCCTGCAGCCGGCCAATCAGAGCGCAGGAAACCTGCCCAGTCAGCTGACACACAATCCTTATCACCCAGTGTGTGTGTGTGTGTGTGTGTGTGTGTGTGTGTGTGTGTGTGTGTGTTGCAAACAGCTGCTGAAGTCCACATATCAACACACACACCAGAAACAGAACAAGGAGAGAAGGAGAGGAAACAAGTAATGACCACAAGAAAGAAGGACAAGGAGAGGAAAGAAGCACCGGGAGAGGAGCAACGGGAGCAAACAAGGAAGGGAACAAGAGGTGATAACAAGTAATCAAGGAGAAAAGCTAGGAAACAGAAAAGGAGATAAGGAAATGAAACAAGGGGAAAAAAGAGCAAAAACAAGATAGAAAACAGAAACAGAGGAAACCTGAAAACGAGGAAGGAGGAAACAGGAAAGTAAATAGGAAGAGAGCAAACTCCTCCTCCTCCTCCTCCTCCTCAGGTCGTCTCCCTACAAACTGGAGTGAAACAGCTTCAGAGACAAAATGGACTCTGTTTCCTCCTCTCTGCTCGTTTGAAGCAGGAAAATCTTTGAGAGGATGCTCTGCTCCTCCTCCTCCTCCTCCGCTCACAGTTTTGCATTGTAAATCAGCGCCTCGTCCGTCTCTCCGCGCTGCTCTTTGTGCTCGCTTTCCCGGGCTCGGGAGACTCGACAAACCGGCCCGTCGAGTTTCCGTAAAGGTGGATTTTCTGAGTCATAGAAAATCCCGCGTGCCTGAAGGGAGCACGTGTTTTTGCCTTCTGTTAGACTTCAGGAAACATCGAGTCTGAGCGGTGATGGAGAAACTGGAGCGACAGCTGATTCCTCTCATCGCATTAGTTCAAAACAAAAACACTCAAGAACAAAGTCTGCACCCGTAAACACTCACACATAACTACAGCTTTATGCTACAACAAAGCTCTTTCATCCAACTGCTGCCTGTCTGCAGACACACGCTCCTCCGTCTGAGCTCAGGCGCTTTAAAGCAGCAGAAATGTCTTTAAAACTCAGAGGAGCTCAAAAACAACGCGAGCACAGGCAGAGCCAGTAAAACTGAAGCAGACATGATGACACAGAGAAAAACGGCTGCGACATCCAGCAGCTCTGAGAGCGTCTGTCGGCCTACAGTCATTCCTTCCTGCCCACAGCTCCTCATACCATCGCTGAGAGCGAGGACGCAGAGACAGACCGACATCTGTCAGGCTCAAAGCAACAGGCTGAGCAACAATCCTCCAGCACACACCGCAGAGCCTCGGCTAACGGCTCAGCGCAGAGCTCCAATTACTCTTTAAAGTCCAAACAACGCGGCTCACATGGAACAAAAGTTGATTCTTTTCAAAGTAAAGTCTGTAAAAACTTACAAAAACTTACTAGGCTGCTTTAAAGGCGCTAAGGGGGCTGCTTTTCAAAATAAAATGCAGTAACAGTGTTCCCATGTAAAACATATCTAGTTATTGTTATTACAAATTATTATTACAAATCAAAAAGCTAATACATGTTCAATGGAGCGTGCCATCCCTGACTTCTCTCTCTTTCTTGTAAACTTTCAAAATAAAAGCCCAATCAGGTAAAAACAGCCTCAGCTAGAGGCTAGCTAAAAATAAATCAACAAATATAAGCCTGAAGAACAGGAAGGACGCTTTGGAAAATGTGGGAATGATGATTATTATTAAAAAATAAAAAAGTAAAATGAAAATAAAAAAGTATCTGAAATACTCCATTTCAAAATAAAATGCACATCGACCTTATAAATATTAGCAACTGCACTTTTACACTTCCTCTTGTAACGTCTGGTTTGGTGTTTGTTGTGATGCAGACTCTGGCTAATGAACACACACACACACACACACACACACACACGCACGCAGGCTACAGTTAGGTTGTTGGGTCTGATGGTGAAGGCTGGACATCACTGATAAATAAATGACTGGGCGTAGTTCTGTGTGTGTGTGTGTGTGTGTGTGTGTGTGTGTTTGTTTATATTGGGGTTGGGTTGTTAAAAGTCATCTTCCAACTTCCTGTGTAACCCCCGCCCCCTCTCCCACACACACACACTCTAGGAGTTTGGTGGTGTTCTCCCATGACGGTTGGCTGGTGATCATGTTAAACTCCAACTTCCTCCCCCAGAGTTTGTATAGTGTGTGTGTGTGTGTGTGTGTCTGTGTGTGTGTGTGTGTTAAGCAGTGACACTGACATAGATTTTTTAAACTTAAATGTGGGCATATATGAGGTCGATGTAATCCAGATGTTTGCCTCTGTATGTTAACTCTGACACTTCAAGGAGTCGAATGAGGTGCTCGTCTCCGATTGGCTGGCAGGTAACAGGACGTGTGTGCGTGCGCTCTGATCACCTGTGCATGTTGCCGTTGGTGGTGAAGGTCTGGCCGCAGATGTTGCATTTGTAGGGCCGCTCGCCGCTGTGGACCAGCATGTGTCTGTCGAGCGACGAGGCCGAGCTCAGGCATTTCCCGCAGATGCTGCAGGAGTGATCCGTCGCTCCGGCGTCGGCGTTGTGCTGCGGGACGTAAGGCACGCTCAGAGTTACCTCATTTTTATGAGCGGTCACAGAGCGGACGTGTATAATGTTTGACAGTATGGACGCGCCCCTTCAAAATAAGAGTCTCATCACACAATAGTGGTACCCCAGTAAAAACCAAAAGTCCCAAAGAATAAAATAATAATAAAACGCACATGTAGACACTGTGTGACCATTTATTTATATATCAGCTGCTGTTTTGCGTCTGCTGAACTCACCTTCAAAATAAGAGCCTCCTGGCTGTATAGTAGCCTAATTTTCTCATGTCACTAGACATGTGTTGGATTTAAGTAGAAGTAAAATCCTGCAGTAACCTGGTAACAGACTGTTGGCAGGATATTGGCGAGGCCATCAAAGATCTTAAACATGCTATCCTTTCAAAATAAAATACACATCTAGGAATACATGGGAAGCAGACATACTTTATTCTGAAAAGTTATTATTTGGATTTTACTCATTTGGGCTTAGACACATCAGCCTGACTTTAAGGAAAAGAACGCTTTGTAATATGTTGAATTTTCAAGATAAAAGCCCCAAAAGTTACCAAGGCTGTTTGAAAAGCATAATGCTATTGAGTAAAATAATGTTTTGAAATATGTTCAAAACAGAGGCTGCCCTTTCAAAATAAAATTCTAATATATACCCTGCTCATAAATCGAGCATATTTTCTTGCATCTGTTACCGTTTCATCTCTTATTAAACTGGTCACTCAGGCCGCAGCAGCTTTGACACACACAGAAGGTTTCTCCTGAACATCTTCAGCTATTTCTTTAACATCACGTCACAGTGGGGTGTGTTTACCTGTCTAATGTGCATGGTCAGCTGGTGCTGTGTTTGACAGCTCTTGTCACACAGTGGACAACAATAAGATGAGCTGTCGTCTTTGGTGTCCTGAAGGAAAGGAAAACAAAGATCAAAGGTCATCCAATCATGAAGCTACAAACTGTCACATGACCCGCGCAGCACTTAGACTCACACCTGACTGGTTTCTTCTTCTTCCGTTATATTTAAAACATGCTACCACAAAAACCAAATCACAGTGATCACCACAGTCAAAACATTACAGCGCGTGGGTCACATGACGGCGCCGGCTGGACCGGGCTTCACCCCGTGGAGCATGTTTGTGGCTTGACAGCTGTGTCCAGATGTGGGCTGAAGTGGCCCCAGTTTGACCCGATGACCTAATGTCAGCCGATGCCTCACATCCAGCTGCAACAGCAACCGAGCGGCTGCAGAGCTGCACACACACAAATCTGTCTTTCTATCATCGTGGGGACCCATGCTAATATAGTGACTTAGGGGGACTCATGTTATCGTGATTCATTCACAGACAGACGACCCTAAAACACGTCTAAAAGGCCTTGATGACCTCTTTGAAGGTGCATCAAATTGTGAAGGCCAGAGGCAGACGGCTAAATGTCCTCACAGTCAGGCCTCGTCTGCTCATCATTCTGGGAGGAAACGTTGAAAAAACAATCTCTACAAATTACTGCGCGCACACACACACACACCCTCCACTCAGAGGCAGCGCTTTCCTTTTCCTGCTGAACCACAGGAAGTTCTGACGCGGCGTGGAATGCCAGCGAGCGTTATGGGAGAGGAGAAACAAACCACAGTGATGAGGCAGAAAAACATGAAAAGGAGGGAAGAGGAGAAGCTGCACGTCCTGCTGTGGACAGCAAAGGCGGAGGCCGAGCCAAAGCGGCGCGGTCGAGGTGTCGCGTACCTGGTTGCGTCGTGCGTTGCGACCGGGAGGGGCTCGCATGGCTGCCGTGAGGGACTTGCTCGGTGAAGGGCTTCAAACGGAGAAGAAGACAAAACATTTCACACATAAATAAAAAGTTTAAAGAGAAACAAAAAAGACTCAACAGTTTCCTTTTGAAGTAGGTGTTTGGTTTGTTCCTGCTTTACAAAATGAGTGTTTTCATGCTGCAGAGTCCCAGAGGAAAGAATTTGGTAAATTATGTGCAGAATCTGTTTAATAAGTAAGCGGCTTCGTTCTGTTTGGTTTTCATCCTGATGGGATTTATTCCTCCAGAGGAGGTGGGGCTGTTGTCATGTTTCCTGCTGTGCTTCAGTGATTTTAATCCCGCCCGGAGCGTATGTGAGTAATTACACTTACAGCTGAAATGACCTCCTGTTGTTCTGTGAGCTGTCATTTAAATCCTGTTAATTTCTTTAGATTTTGTCCCATTGAAAGCAGCCGAGCCGTCTATCAGCACTTCCTGTTTGTGATGAATCTCTCTGGATTACAGCGATGCTGAAGGAAACTTTAACAGCTACGTTTGGCCAAATCTTATTCAATGCCGTTAACTTGTCCTGCAGACGTGTCTGGGAGTATTTCATCCTCCACCTCCACCCACAGATGTTAATCTGGAGATGTAGCTCTGTGGACACCGTGTGACTCACACTTGCAGAAATAGTTCATTTGGGTGCAGAAATGAATTCAAGTTTGAAGCTAAATATCGACTTCAGCTCATCATCTAAATTTAAACTTTTCGAAGTTTTTAATCAAGTTTGAAAACTGTCTGTAATCACCTGGGGGAGGGGCCGGCGGAGGAGGAGGCTGAAGGGGCTCCACTCCCACCGTCTCCGCCGTTAATGGTCCCTGTTGCTGACATCACTGCTGACATCATGGCATTAATGGAGGAGAGGTCTTCTCCTCCACCTCCGCCGGCTCCCACGGTTCCTCCACCTTTGTCTCCGTTCTGTAGTTTCGCTCCTCCGCTCGCCACCTCCTTTGCTCCTTCCATCACTCCGTTGATCGCTCCTGAAGAGCAGCATCGCTGACTGTTATTACTCTGTTAGCTAAAACCATTAAATGTTCACCGGGGTTTGGCGCGCACCTTTGAGGTTTTTGTGCGTTTTCTCCTCCTCCTCAGTCAGCTCAGTGTTGGCTCCTCCCCCTTCCTGCCGCTCCTCTGTGGAGTTCTCCATGACTGCTGCAATACAGACAAACACACACTATTAGAGAGTAACCATCCTCTAACCCGTCCCACCAAAGTCCATTTAAAGATGTGTGCGTTTAAAGCTGCGATGCATTAGCGAGCGCGTGCAGACCCGAGCGCCGCAGCACAGTAAACAAAGGCTCGGCTGATTGTTACAAACTCCTCTGTCAGTTGGGGACATGAGGATTTTTGAGCGGTGTGTGAAGGCTGAGGGCTGACTGAGATTAGAATAGCACGGGAGCTCAGCAGTGTTGACTTTCCCCGGACACATCCAGCTGGAGTTTCTGGTTTCACTGAAGAAAACCTTTCAAAAACCCTGCGAGTGCTGCAGAAGTGCATGCACAGCTTTAGCAGAAAGTTTGCAAACCTGAGAAAGATTTTTTTTAAAAAGCAGCAGTTTGATGAAAGGATTTCAGTTAAATGTATCGTTTGTCTGCATGTTTTAAACACAGCTGTGTTCCTGAGTTTCTGATTTACTTTGACACTTAAAGGCTTCACAAAGAGAGACAGCAGAGGAAGACGTTCCATCTATGAGCAAACAAAAGCAGCTCTGGCCGAGCGCCCACTGGACCAGAGGGGGCCAAACGTGGGGTTTGCAGCCCTCACACCTGTTTCTACCAGCCCAGAGCGACATATGAGGGAGAGATGGAGGGACGGAGGAGGAGGAGGAGAGAAGGGGCACTTCTCCTTTTTGCAGAGAGGAGAAGACGAAAGCTAATTACAGTTTCCTGTCTGCCCTCAGAGGAAGAAGCGCTCCAGAGCCGGCCACTTCCTCCTGCAGCTCAGAAAGACGCTGCGCGTGCGTGTGTGTGTGTGTGTGTGTGTGTGTGTGTGTGTGTGTGTGTGTGTGTGTGTGTGTGTTGGACATTCCTAGTTCAAAGAAAGAAGGAAGTGAAAGAAGCAGCGAGTCCTAAAAATGATGAAAAAGGCAATGGAGGTCCAGTCTGCAGTCAAACGCCTCCCTTCAGCCCGACACTAGTTGGCGTGTTGCAGAGTCGCGCCACTTCAGTGTTACCCTCCCGCGGTGGCCACGTTTGTGGCCAGCAGTTGAGTCACGCTGACATCACATCCTCGTCAGCGGTGCTCTTCCTGATTTTGGCACAGCGAGTTGCACCACAGCATTAAACCGTTATTGTAATGTACCTGCAGGGCAGCGCCGTTATTTCCACAAACATTCACAGGCTTTAAACGCAGCAGCTTCTCCACATTTTATCCTGTCCTCGTAAAAAAACTAAAGAGTGGGAACAAACGGAAAACAACTACTCTGGTATCTAAAGATGATCTTAACAAGGAGTTTAAAAAACAACCATCTTTATGTGATCGTCAACACAGATCTGACAACGTGAGACTTTACTGCACAGCTTTCACGTCTCTGTTACAGCAAATGAAAACAGCACATGAAGCAAAACCAAAGAAGAAGAAAAGGAGAAGAAAAGAGAAAGGACGAGTGGAACGCGGCGAGAGAGCGCTGACAGCTGGCAGCGAGCGCGCCGTGTTTCCACTGACCTCTGAGTGTATCACCGCTCCTGCATGACACACTGTTACATGGCCACGGCAGGTGCACGCGCGCGCACACACACGCAATCGGACGCTGTGATTGGCTGCCAGAGTGCTCGGGCAGCACTTTTTACAGCCCGCAGAAACGAACGGCAACAGATGGCTGTGAGAGGAGAGGGCAGAGGAAGCTGGGAAAAAAAGGATGGAGAAAGATAACCCTCCCAAAATCAACCGTCCTAACCCGGCTGCTCAGAACGCTGCAAACTGAGAGACGGCGCCAACACGTGCAAGTGTCAATGCAACACATGTCATAAAGAAAAATAATAAATAAATAAATAAAAAGGCCGCAGAGTCTGCGCCAAAGTTTTACAAACATCTATGACGATGTTTAAACCAGTTTAAAAGGAACGGTCCCTGAACGCAGCACGAAGTCTGAGCACTGTGTGTGTGTGTGTGTGTGTGTGTGTGTGTGTGAGAGTGTGTGTGAGAGTGTGTGTGTGTGTGTGTGTGTGTGTGTGTGTGTGTGTGTGTGTGTGTGATAGCTGATGTTACTACATCTGTTCCCAGCCATCATTCTCACACACTAACACTCCCTCCTGACTCACTCTGTCACACACACACACACACACACACACACACACAGCTCTGACATCCTGACATTCTTGCACATCCATGCAAAAGCAGAAAAAGGTCACCGTGTTGGAGCCACTGCGCATGAATGTATCTGTACGTGTGTGTGGGTGTGTACTCGTACATCTGTCATTGTAAGGACCATCACCCTCTTTTGACCTTAGGAGGACGCTGTGGCAGTGGCACACTTTCAACTCTTTTAACTTTAAAGGTGCAGTCACATGACACCTACGCAGTGCACCCCTGATAGGGTACAGCCCTATCAGTTCATTTCTGTGCTTTTCAAATTTGTTGTGAAAGTAAGAATGTCATAAAGTTTTTACCAATGGAGTAATATTAATTTCTGTCCCTATTTTAAGTATTTAACCAGCAGAATTAGTTACGTTTAACGTCAGTGATTTCACGTCATGAACCTCCTGCTGTGCACCAACTGTGTGAAGATGTAACCCAGTGACAGACGGTAATTAAAGAGAGAGGGTGGACACAGCACAGGATGGATGTGTGGGGTAGAGAGGTAAAGGATGTAAATGAGGATTAAGAGCATCCTCTCGGTCCTTGTTTCTTTATTCACTTTGAAAACTAGGAAGCAGAAACATGCAAGCTTTTATAATTTTACTACAGATAAGTCTGCATGAACTTTATGTTTTAACCTTCTGATATAATCCAGTTTTTGCCTTGTGTTAATAGCTAATGTTGGCTAGCATGCCTTAGAGCAGGGGTGGGCAATCTCAGTCCACGAGGGCCGGTGTCCTGCAGGTTTTAGATGTGTCCTCGAACCAACACAGCTGATTTAAATGGCTAAATTAGCTCCTCAACATGTCCTGAAGTTCTCCAGAGGCCTGGTAATGAACTAATCGTGTGATTCAGGTGTGTTGAACCAAGGTGAGACCTAAAACCTGCAGGACACCAGCCCTCGTGGACTGAGATTGCCCACCCCTGCCTTAGAGGCTTTGGCACTAAAGTTAGCATCTAGCATGATAAGAGGCTACTTCACCAGCTTCTTTCTTTTATGATAAATACCTGTCACAAGTTTATGAAGTCCAAGTTATAGATAATCTCCCTCTCTCACACTAGCTATGTTTGATAGCATTAGCCTAGCAGCTGCAATTATTAATCTCAGACAGTAATCACCACCAACATATAAATTCATTTTACTTGTACTTTTTGTAGTTTGTATATGCTTAACAGTACTAGTGAGTTAGCTGCTGGTGTGAACAGCCTCGTCTGTGTTCATTTTCCTAAATTCACTAGGTGAATCAAAATGGCCCAACTGCAAACTGCTTTATGGTTATGTTAGCAAACATTAGAAACCTTATCTAGCATCAATTAATGGTTAAAGGCCAGAGGAAAACTTGTATAGAAAGCAGACTGTGCCATGGTCAGCTCTCTCCTCTTCCTCCTTTTTCTAACCTTTTCCATTTGTATTTATACCACTGTGTTTTTGTATGTGTGAGTCCTCCCCGGTGTCAGCTAACAGTCTGTGTTTAGCAGGAGAGATGTGAGCAGAGGGATGGAGGGATGCATGGGCAGATAGAGAAGTGAGAGAGGGGGAGGACAGGAACCAGTCACCATATGTTGGCTATTTATTACACCTCCCTAAACTGTCACTCTCCCTCCATCTATTCATCCATCACCCTCTCGGCCTCATTCAGAACAGCACTGCAACACTGTTTATCTAAACAGGAGCGACTTCGCTTATTTCTAGCAACACATTCTTATTCTGGAACTGCAGTGTTGTATATTTGCATGATTAACAGTTAAAAATAAATAACTTGTGCTGTGCCTTTTATAGCAAGTAAGATCCACAAAGGCTGAAAATGTTAACTTGAATTAGCCCCAAGTGGACATTAGAGGAACTGCAGCCATTGGTGCATCTGCGTTTGCTTCATTTTCAGCGCACATTAGCACCGGATGCTTGGCAGCGTTAGCGCTGATTATCTAAGAATAACAACGCTGTGATGAAATACGGCGCTGGCTGCAGCGTAGAGCGGTCAGGGCTGCCTCTGTTATGCTGTAAATGTCCTTTTTTCTAAACTCACAACCTTATGATCTAATCCGTAATCTACTGGGCAGGTTCCCGACAGGAAATCCTGGGATGATTTCCAACCTTGTGACAGTGATGGAGAGAAGTGCTATTCATGGGAATTCACCAAACTCGTAAGAGAAACTGAAAGAAAGTCATAGCCTCTTTATCTCTTTCTGTTTCTGCGCTGGTTGACCACAACAGGAAGTTCACACTCACGGGAGTCACAAGAGAGCGTTTTGCTGCTTCCCCATGTGTGCTCGCAAAGAGAGAGATTGATGGGCATTCTCGCTCGCTCTTGATGACCCCCCTCCCCCCGCCTCTCCTCCCGAGCCTCCATCTAACACTCAGCTGCCATCACCCATCCTCCACCGCTCCGCCGATCCCGACGTTCCTGTTTCCTCGCTGCAGAACTCTGCCCAAACTTGTTAACGCACACTTGTGAAACTAAAAGCTGAATATCCCAAGGCAGAGATGACTTTCTCTGAGCTGCATGGACAAAAGCATGTCGTGTGTTGCCTTCTTTCTAAAAACATGATCAACTTTCAGTGCAGATGTAGACAGATGTTTATTTGATCTGAGCACAGCCACACTTCATCAGATCTACACAACTTCAGCCCAAAAACCACTGATTTCAAAATATTGCTCAAGTGTTCACAGAATTTCCAGAAAATTGGCAAGAAAGTTCTAAATTGGACATCAGCAAGCGCCTTCATGGTGCTTACTGCTAATATCAACATTTAAAAGCATCAAAATAAACAGGCGCCAGTTTCTAATGTCAAGGCAGCAACTTTCCCACCTCAACGAAGCACAAAAGCAGTTTTTGTTGAAGAGTTGACTTGAACCCAAAAGCACAGAGGTCTTATTCTTTACACCCAGGCACCACATGCAGCTCCACTTTATGTGAGCGGCCCCCTTTGTAATCGCCACACAGCAAACGGTTGTATCACGGGAGGATTTCAAAGGAATCATGGAAGCAGGGGCGTATATAAGAGTTTTTAGATGGGGTGGCACACTCCCCAATTTCTAAGGGGGGACCCAGAGCTGAGTTTGAAACCAAAGCAGAGTGACGTCTGGTGAAAATGATTTTAAACCTGCGCTGTAACAAAATAGCTGCCACACTGAAACTTGACTGAACACTAATATTTACGTCTTTAAATCCGATTATCTTTTATCATTCTGATGAGTTTCTAGCTGTAACAAACACAGCAGCTTCCAGTGCACGTCACTACATTACAGTTTTATAGTTGGACCTGCAGTGATGTCTCGAGAAGAAAAAGGTGACGTGGACCCCCTGACCCACCCGTATATACGCCCATGCATTCACTGACATGGCAGCGCAAATCTGGGGTGGCACCAGAGGTGGCCAATCAGATATCAGTAGAGGGGGTGCCATCCCAGGACACCATGTTTATATTTAAAAACATGTCAAACATCCCTAAACACTGACAGCATGTCCACAGCCTTTCAGAGACGTTCTCCATCCGTCTCCACCTCCTCCACCTCCTCCATCGGCCTTTTACAAACTGTTTCTAACTCCTCTTCCTCTGCTCATCTCCCCTCTCTGCCTGCTCGCTGCCCTCCAGCTCAGTTACACATTGACTGCTTCCTCTGTGTGTGTGTGTGTGTGTGTGTGTGTGTGTGTGTGTGTGTGTGTGTGTGTGTGTGGAGTTTAGACCCGGTGTGATAAAGTGTTGAGATAGCATCGACGGTGTGTCGGCTCCACTGTACAGCATACCGCAGCCAGCAGGCAGAGCGGGGGAGGGGAGCGTCTCAGCCAACCACCGAGCACGCTCACAGTGGAAAATGTCTGCAGCTCTCAGCCAATCAGGAAGCAGATTCCTCAACACATCCATCCTCCCGTGTGTGTGTGTGTGTTTGCTGCCCCATCTTTTCCCCTCCTACCAAACACTTCACCCTCTGATGTTTCACTATAAAGATCTTTAACAAATTAAAAAAAAAAACAATAAAATTAAATTTGTTTCTAATGTAATATTTAGTGTTTTACTTTGTGTCATTATTATCGTCACGCTTCAAAATCTTTGAAAGCTGTCAAAGATTTAATTTAAAAAAAAAAGAATAACTGTAATATTATGGTAATTAAACTTTAAATGTTAATTAAAAAAAGATTTTCTTAAGTACTAATAATACTTTCATAGTTATTGAAAAATAAATGTTTTTGTGTATTAATACAACATCATTAATTAAATAAAAACACATTTTTAGTAAGAATTTATTACTAAAACTCCTGCTATAAATTTTAAAAGTGATTTCTTAAAAAATGTGTAAAGTTACTTTTACAGTTTCTATGTTCTGTTTTTATTCCCTTTTAGACTTGAAGTAAATTAATGTCCTTCATACATGTTTTAAAAGAACAAAACAACATAGATGTAACTGAAATGCTTAATTATATATATTTATTTAATATAATAGTTTTTAAAGTACATGAATCGCTTTCATTTCCATGTTTTTATTCTTTTCTGATTGATGCTTCAATTAAAACTTTCTCAGTGCCACTTCACAACAACAACAACAACAACCAGGTGATGACCCCGTATGAGCAGCACTGTGTGACAGTGGGGAGGAAAAACTCCCTTTTCACAGGAAGAAACCTCCAGCAGAACCAGGCTCAGGGAGGGCGGGGCTATCTGCCCAAACACCAATCACACTGACAGTATCTTAATATGTAATTTCAACTCAGTTTGCTTCCTTTAATGTTTATTTATTGAGTTTTATTTGTGGTTCTAATGTTTGTTTGGTTATCATCACTGTCACAAACATTAAAGGAGCTTCAGGAGCTCGTAAATTCAGAATAAAGTGGTGAAACCAGGCTGGACACAGAGAGAAGACTGAAGAGGCGTTTATGAAAACGTCCAACCTTCCGTCTCCTCGGAAAGCCGGAAAACTCCCAGAAACATTCCAGGAGCAAACACATCTGGGATCAGGTCTAAGTGCGAAAACGCAAAGCGCTGACAGGGACAGAGACGGCCAAACGCCATGCAAGCTGAAGCAGAAGCCACTGAAACAAAGATGGTGGACCGTGCCACGAGAAACAGGAAGAAACGTTCATTCCCAGAGCTACCAAAGAGCGTTTACAGGTGAGCGTTTAACTTCAGGTGGATGAAAGATGGCGAAACAATGAGGAGGAGGAGGAGGAAGGAGGGGAAGGAGGTGAAGGTGGCGGTGGGATGAAGATGAGAAAGGAGGGAGGAGCATATTTACCCGTCTTTTTCGTAAAGCAACGCTCGCTCGAATCTGTCTCGGGGCGGGAGGGGGCGGGGTTTGTTGTGTGTGTGTCTGCAACCACTGCTCACACTGCAGGGAGGAGAGCACAGAGAGACCATCAGTAACACAAACACACGTTTACACACAAATACAGAAACAACAACAGGCAGACAAACTTGTAAAAAACAAGCACACCAAGTTTGGATGCACCAACGTGAACATCTGGACTCGATGTGTTCCAGAATAACACAAATATTCCCCTTTTCACCTGCACAGCAGACGCGAGTGCAGCTAAACTGCATTCACTTCTATTATCATTGGATTATTTTCTGTTTAAAGTTGTAAAACTACGTATGCAGCAGCTCACAAGCTGCAGTTTGTAGAAACACTGGTTTTATTTGAAGTGTCCACCCTGAGGAAGGCCTTTATCCACACCCACAGTGGGCGTTACACAGAGCTGTGTCATTACTGTAATTAGTATTTTAATTTATCAGGCTTTCACTGTTTAACGTTTTACCATAAATACTGGAATACAGCAGAGTGCTCACTTAGCATGCTCACATTTTATTAGGCTTTTGTACTGAGCGTACACGGCTCCTGTTGCCGTGACGATAATCACAGATTTTACTACAATAGAAACAGAACTACATCTATTCCCTCGATCATTTACTGCTGCGGTTTACATCGTGGAATATATATTCTGGCCGAGCTCGAGAGCGCCCCCTGTGGAAGAAGAAACAGCCCAGGCATGCGTTGATGCATCCCCCTGATTTCACCCAAACAATTTAAACAATGAAAATGTATCCGCCCACAGCGAGCGTTTCCACGGACACGCGCCCTGTTTTACTGTTTCAAGACTGTAAACGTTCGTGTCCACATAAACAAAGTAAACGATGCAGAAACAACACACACACAGAGCTGCAGGGACGCAGAGGTGAGCGGGCTCAGAGTCTGAGTCACACTCGTCATTTCACCGCCTCTGACACACACACACACACACACACACACCTTCAGGTCCAGCATTACAAATAAAAAGCGAGTACAGAGGTCAGTGTGCTGCATTATGTGCTGATACAATCACGGCTGCCAGATAACACAAAACACAAACTGAACTGTGGAGGCGCCATCAAGGCCCAGAGTGGCCCGGTGCATTATGGGTAACAGAAAGATACCTGCTGATATCTGCCCGCAGCAGTGACGTTTGTCAGGACATTTTTATTTTTTATTTACAGCTTCAGAAATAAAAAAGTGCAGAAGAAGAAACCCAAAGGCGATGTGGAAACAGAGGCTTAACTGAGCCGCCCAAAGACGCTAATCTGTCAGACAGGGCGAAGCGAGGTTACGGTAAGGGAGGGCGAGACAAAAAAAAGACAAAAGATATGCTGGAAAGGAGGAAAGATGGAGGGATAAGAGGGATGCAACAGGCTGCACAGCTCAGGGACGTATTTACGGATGGAGGGATGATGGAAGGGGGCAGGAGACAGAGAGAGAGATTAAGAGCTTAACAGGGTTGGTAAGACCAATTAGGAGGCAGCTGAGACTGGAGGTGAGGAGGATGAGGGAGGATAGAAAACGTCTGCACCCGCATCACCGACTGAGAGAAGTCTGCGTTTACAGGAAGGCGATGAAGGCGAGGATGCAGAGAGCTAAATACTTGTAGAACTAAATATCAGTACAAGATGTCCAAAAATATTTGTTAATGTTAAAGCATCAGTGCTGTGAGCCAAGAATCACTTTGAAAGCACGAAAAAATGAACAACAGAGATATTCTGAGTCTGGATTTATTCAGTTTTAGAAAAATAAGTCCGTAACAGACGGCTTCCTGAGCCAGCAACGAGCCAAGAATGGTTTTGAAACCAAGGAAAGGTGAAAAATGTGATTATTCACAGGCTGTCCTGTGTGAAGGCTTTGAAAAATAAAGCCGAATTCACCTTTAGCACATCCTGCATCCTGCAAAAGTCTATAGCAAGCACGTTCATCTCACGTTAATCAGAGAGAGCTGCACGTGTACAAAGTCCGACCCTGGGCCCATTTTTGTGTGCGTGTCTATTTTTCTTCCACAACACAGAAGCAACAGACAGAAAGGATTAAAGAAAACAAGCATTTCTCTAGCTGTTCACTCTAAAACCAAGCTATCGTGAGCTTCACAAACAGGCTTTCTATCTGCTGCTGAGGGCCTGTCGTCAGTGTTAATGGGCTGAGTATTGTTGCAGATAAAGGAGGTGTAAGCTGATACAGGGAGGTGCCACGGCTCCCACCTAAACTAGGATTTATCACCGTGTTCCCCCACCACCACACAAAGCCCCCGCTAAGCCAGCAGCTAATGAGCTAGCCCCACTAACTCACTTTAGCTTTGTTCTGCTGCAGACACAGCCTGCTGCATTGTTTCTAGCTTTGCAGCACTAAACGGCTCCGCGCGGCTTAAAACTGGAAACCAGAGCTGCCAGCACTGTTAATACCAGCAGGGTCAAAACTTTAGGTTAATAAATATAAAGCACATAACGACTATGAAACGATACACGGGCCCTGATGTGAGCGAGATGCTAGCATCAAGGCAGAAGCTAATCTTCTAAGACAACTCTTTCGTACTTTGAAACTTGCCTTTGTATCCTTTTAAAACAAAACACAAGCTCCTAATGATTCATTAACACCCACATTAACTGTACATGCTAGCATCATGCTACATGCTAACAGTAGACAGTTTTCATCATTGAACTTATCTAAACAGACCTGGACGTATATACGGGGGGGTCAGGGGGGTCCATGTCAC
Organism: Perissodus microlepis; assembly: GCF_051167445.1. NCBI lineage: Eukaryota > Metazoa > Chordata > Actinopteri > Cichliformes > Cichlidae > Perissodus > Perissodus microlepis. The sequence goes on from NC_140469.1 coordinate 31,468,012, forward strand.
CTTTGTCTTTTCGAGACATCACTGCAGGTCCAACCCATGCTAGCCAAAGTTTCTGTTTTTATCTTGTTAGCATCATAAGTAAGATTAATAAACTAAAGGTTAACGTGGTTTTATAGACCAAGTCAAAGTGAAATCTTTGTTTTAATGATTACTAATAATAACAATAATTTAAAAAATATATTTGAAATAAAATACATGATATAAATAAACTACATGCTACTGTGCTAACATGTTAAAGTGCAACAGATGATGCAGTTATGTTAAACAAAGGCGATATAACGAATTAACAACATTAATGATAGTATTTTTAAAAAGGCAAACAGGCAGAGGACTACAGAGTAGCATTAGCATCTCGTACTCAGTGTCACAGATACTAGCATGAGGTTCATGTGAAGTATGTTTACATTTGCTTTTTACCTTTACGTAAAAATGAGTCATTAGCGTAAACTGAAGTGACACGTAGCTTTTACATCACGCTAAAAGAGGAAATATGATCTTTTCGCAATATATAAATACAGTGCACCACAATAGCATTTTTTTATGTTAGCATTAACAGCTAGCATGTAAACTTTGGAGATTTCGCCATGTTGATGACGCTGATTCTTTTAATAAAGTCTAAATATAAATTGTGAAATTAGCTTCATTTTCAGGTTAGCATTAAGCCTTTGCACTGCTTGGATTTTGGTTTGTCAACAGTCATCCATCCATCTTCCAGTTGTGTTTTATGTTTTAGCAGAACTTAACCAATCCAGGGTCTGCAAACAGCATCATGTGATTTTCCTAAAAGTAACAAACTGCCTCCAATTACTCAGCAAGTCTGCATTGAAAATCAAGTTAAAGCTGATCAATCAGAGCTTAAAGTGGCCCATCAGGCCACGGCACCGGCGTGTTCTGGTTAGAGCGCGTCACAGAGTAACTGGGTTGACTGGGAACAGAATGTGAGCCGTGACAAACGCACAAACACCCGAGGAGGAGCTTGGTGATGATGCTTTTAACTGTGTGCGAGCAGGCCAGCGGCAGAGCGGGGCCCTGTAATACACTCTGATGGTAAAAATAACTCGCCGAGCGGGACGAGGAATGCGTGCGCTGAAGAATGCCGCTCTGCTGACGGGTGACAGGCATGGACAAGTGCAGAGGGAGGCGAGAGAGGAGGAGAAACACCTGAGAGGCAGAAACCTGTACGAGTTCTAGAGAAAAGGAGGATTAGATAAGAGTGAGAGTGCAGTTAGACGAGAGTCACCGTGAGCCTTTGTGCACGTTTGGGAAAATTAAGCAGAATTTGCTGTTGGCACTTCCTGTTTTCCATGTGCTGTTTCAACGAGCTAAAAACTGAATAAATGTGAAACTAACGTAGAAACGTGACTATTCTCAGGCAGCTTCTGCTGCTCCTGCGTCCCCGTAAACCTTTCTGACCTCATGTGTCTGTTCTCAGATTTATCTCTTGGAGTTTGTTTTGTGTCATCTTTTGTTTTTAGCGGTTTATGTCTCAGTTATGTCGTTTTCAGCCTTTAACGTATCCGTTTGGCATCCTGTGTCACGTCTTTGCTGTTATCGTTGGCGTTTGAACGCCGGAGGTTCGCTCGTGTTTACTCTGCTGGAAACACGTTCGGTCTGCTGCTGTTTGCTTTGGGACGATGTCCTCGGGTGTCACTCGGGCCTCTGAACGAAGAAACGGGGCGTTTCGTTGAACTATTTCACAACCTGCGCTCGTATGGCGGGGATGGAGCGGGTCGAGAGAGATGGAGAGAGAGAGAGAGAGGATCCACAGGGTGTGGAGGAGAAAACAGGAAGTGAGAAAAGAAGAAGAAGAACCCGAGAAAGAAGCGAACGCCTGAGACAGAGAATCCAGTCAGACCAGACGAGCCGCTGCTCATCCCGCACGGACGCTGTAAACTTTGCTGCGCCCTGATTGGCCGGTGGCCCGCCACCCTCCGCGTAACCTGACAACAGATAGGCTCCCGTTGCCGCCTCAACCTCCACCCTCCTCTCTCCCCCCCTGCATCCTTATCTCCTCGGATGAGTCAGTGCACGCGGTTACTGGTTAACTCTGAGCTTCAACATGTCTGACTGAGAGTGTGATGGAAGCAGCGCTCAAACCGCATCTGCCCGTCATGACGCTGCAGTATTACTTCCTGTATCCGAGCGAGAGAAGGCATCAGCTGACTGCTGATGAGGAGTATGAGAGAACGAGTTTGGAGGCGCACAGAGCATCTTTCTCAGCCGGCTGTGATTGTGACGCGAGGAGACGGGCTGTAAATGCGCCGCCGCCCGGCCTCCCACACAAATACCAACACAATAAACCACGCCTCGTTTCAAACGCTCATCTTTGTTGCTCTTCTTCTTTCCCTGTTTCACGGCTGATCGTTGTAGGTTTACGGCCCAGAACTTCAGCCTCTCAGTTTCTTCATTTGCATCTTAGATTTGTGCTTTTTGTTCATTCGCTGTGGTTTGTAGTTTTGCATCGTATGGTTTCTTCCTTCTGCATGTTCATCGTCCCCGTTGTCACTTTAGCATTTTGCTTTCATTGTTTTTGTCACATTTTTATGGGTTTGATCTCTTCTCTCTTTTGTTTTGTTTCATTTAAAATTTTAGAACTTTTTTGGTCCGATTGTAGTCATTTAGACTGAAGATTAAACTACAAACACCAGACTGCCACTGATGCTTCATCCTGTTTAACCTGAACACAAAGACCGGACCCTCCTGGACTGTCCTCCATCTTTCTTCTGTAATTACAGGCATGATGTGTGTGTGTGTGTGGGGGGGGGATTTTGCGTGTTGAGCAGCTGTCTCTCACACACACACACACACACACACACACACACACACACACACACACACACACACTTAAACAGGTGTTGGAGACAGCCAGCGGCCTCTGCTGTGAGAGCTCCATTCATTCACACTAACAGATGCTAACCTGGTCGAGCTACGTGTGTGTTAGCAGATGCTAACCTGCCAGCTTTCAGCACTTTCAGCCAAACATTTGCGCCGTGAGTGTCTTCAGCGCGACGGCGGCGAGCAGATGTTAGCGCGTCATGCCGACACACAGCTCAGTGTCCAGTTTATTAGGCACAGCGGCGTCTGGTTCAGGTGGAGCCGTGATAGGATGCTTTGTTCAGGTGATTTGAAACATTTATTTTGTGCATTTTTGTTGTTTTGTATGAAAACTTGTTACTTTTTTTAAATGTAATCATTTTTTTCCACCTAGTTTTGTGTCGTTTTGTTCATTTGTGGTGTCGATTTAAACATTTCTGGTGTTTTTGTTGCTTTGCCTCACTTGTTTGACAAAATTCTCCATCTTTTTTTTGCTGCACCCTGGAGTTTCCTGGAGTTTCCTGGAGTTTCCTGGAGTCTCCTGGAGTCTCCTGGAGTCTCCTGGAGTTTCCTGGAGTCTCCTGGAGTCTCCTGGAGTCTCCTGGAGTCTCCTGGAGTTTCCTGGAGTTTCCTGGAGTCTCCTGGAGTTTCCTGGAGTTTCCTGGGGCCCGTCTGCTCCTTATTTTCCGTCTTTTTGCGTCTCCTGGTTGTTGCCGAGCGTCTCGGTCTGATTTATTTAACAGGCTGGAGAACACGAGTCCTTCAGCTGAACTTTGCTCACGGCTCTCAGTCTTAATGTTCAGCCAAACTAATCTAACCCGTCCTGACACACATTAACGCGTCCTTCCTCACACCCTCTAAACTTTAACTCCACTTTATTCTGCCTCCGAGCCGCCGAGCGTCTCCTCTCAATCTCTCCTTCTCCCATCTTTCCATCACTTCAGTCCTCCTCGGTCTCTCCGTCCCCACAGAGACGACGACTCCTCCAACATCCAGCAGTTGTCTCTCTCCTCAACAAGCAACACATTCATTGCACACACACGCGCGCACACAGCAGCTGGCGTGCACACACACACACACGCCGCCTGCTCACACAGCTGGGAGTGTTACGTCTGTGTGTGAACAACACAAAAATGCACCCACACACACAGCCCACATATTTGCAGGCTGACAGACACTGGTGTGTGTCGGAGCGAAGGAGTGGGAGGAGGCGCGCACACACACACACACACACACACACACACAGCTGGCCACATCCATAACACAGCAGAGGGTCGTCTCTCTCTCCCTGCAGAGAGGAGCTGGTCTCCCGTTGGTTTACGGATGCCGGTCGAGACGTTCAGATGATGACAGGAAAGTGTGAGCAGGTTTCAGCCCGAGCCCAACAGAATCACCGGCCCTCAAATCGTTCTCTAAGTGGACCGAATACTCTGATTACTCTGACTGTCCTGACCCGTTTCACACCTCTTCGTGGCCGGTTACTCTTTGTCGTTCCCGTCGTCCTTCTCTGAGCTCGCCGCCTCGGGCGCACGTGTATCGTTGCATTGTGATGTAAATCCTCTGCAGATGACTCCTCGCCGTCCCAAAAACAAAACTGTTGTTCTGTGGCTGCTTCACGGTTTCATGTCAGAGCTCTCTGCAGTCTCACTGGGCGTTTGCTGCTTCGTGGCAGTTTTGGATCTTCATCTGAAGTCATTTCACACATTTTAAAATCAGTTTTTCTCTTCTTTGGTCTCTTTTCAGTCGTTTGACATTATTTTTGTCATTTATGGCTCACTAATGATTCTTTTAGGCCGTTTTTTGGCCCCTTGGGGTCATTTCAGTTTTCTCTGCAACAGTGTCTCAGTGTGTCCTGTGGTCTCTGTGAGAGCACGACTGTTGGTGCTGTCGTCCATCTAAACTGTATTTGTTCTGTGTTCTGTTCTTTGCGGCCCTGACGGGACGCTACCTGAAGTCTGTTTATTCGTCCTAATTTAAAGGTGTCCACACCCACTCAGGATAAAGGGGATTTTGAGGGGCCTGTTCGCTCCTGATAGGCCGTCCTGTCCTGGAAGGGGCCTGAAATGTGTTTACAGAGGTGAAGGTGGAGTGAAAGGCTCACCGTCAGGCAGGAGTGGCGTCGTTCAAAGAAAGAAAAGAGAACAATGGGAGCAGACAGACGGGAAGGAAGACGCTCTGCTGCACACAGACGAGCAGACAGACGGGTGAAAACGCCGTTTCTTTGTTTTCTGTGACTTTAACACGAGTAACAAACGCGTTTGGGTCGTTGTCCCGGTTTACGATTCTGACCAGCTGCACACCTGGGATCTAAACGTTACCCTGAGTTTGTTTCCTGCAGGCGGACAGGGATGAGGAGGAGCCTCGGCGGCGCTCAGGTGTCTGCGGATGCTGGGAAGGATGTAAAACCTATCAGTGACCTGACAGAGGACTCCTGCAGGAGTCGCTCCTCCTTCTCCACATCTCCCTGTGTGCGAACCCTCACAGCTCTTTCATCACCTGAAATACAGGACGAGCCTCTGCTCAATAAGTTCAGAGCTCAAACTGGCTTTAGCTTGTTTGAGCATGCAGCGAGGCCTCAAGGCGACACACACACCAGCCTGCAGAGAGTGTGTGTTTTCACGTCAAATCATCCGAGCAACTGCAGCTTTTATTCTGTGTTATAAACAGAACGGACGAGTCGATCGAGCTCAAAGTTTTCACAATAAAAACGGTCGACAGATGAAACATTTTCACACTCATCCTCACCTCCACTCTACAAACTACTCAGTGAACACGTTCAGGTTTTCCTGATTTGGAGAAGATTCATTTTATGTCTCTAAGACTTCCTGCACGTTTAGGTTTTTCTTCTTGGTGAGGAGCATCCAGGCTCCAAGAAAGAGGAATGAAGGAGAAGGAAGAGATGAAGGCGGCGAAGCAAAGGAATGAGGAAGAGAAGCCGCAGGGGGAGGAGAAGAACGAGGAGGGGAGGACAGGCCGAAAAATGTGAAGAGCTAAAGATGAAGAAACAGGATGAAGAAGGCAGCAGGAAGAAGACTGAAGATTTCAAAAATAAAAAAGAAGAACACAAAGAAGTCAGAGGTGAAGAATGAGAAGAAGGCAGCGACGGAGAGACGGACGCAAAAAGAAACGAAGAAGAAAGTTGTTTATTAAACCAGGAGGAGAAAAAAGGAGGTTAGACAAGGAGACAAAGGAGAAACCTGAGGTGATGAGAGAGCAGGAAAAAGGAGAGAGGAGAGGAAACAAGGATGAGAAACAGCCGAACGACAAAGAAGAAAAAACTTCATCGTGTGTGTGTGTGTGTGTGTGTGTGTGTGTGTGTGTGTGTGTGTGTGTGTGTGTGTGTGTGTGTGTGTGTGCAGGGCGTGGTGCTGATGAAGACCAGGTTTCAGCTGCGTGAAAAGACTCAGAGGCCTTTTGTGTGTCTGCCTGAGGGGCAACACACACACAAAGGTGTGTGTGTGTGTGTGTGTGTGTGTGTGTGTGTGTGTGTGTGTGTGTCACCAGCACTTTCCCATGGGAGGGTTTATTGTTATTCTGCTCTGAAAGCTGAATGGAGTCGGGTGGGCACACCTACTGCCACAACCCCCAAGTCACACCTGAGAGCACACACACACACACACACACACACACACACACACACACACACACACACAGACCCTGTCCTCCAAATTACTTCATCAACACCAACGTGTGTGTGTGTGTGTGTGTGTCTGTGTGTGTGTCATCAGTAACTGTAAATATTGACACTTCAAAATAAAAGCACAAAAATAAGGAGAAGAGAAACAAGATGAAGAATAGCAGCGGAGGCAGAGCTCGCAAAATCGCTAGCCCGACGTCTAGCCAGCGATATCTCCGGTCGATAGCCCGATGATAGCCCGACGGGCGGGGCTGAGATAGATCTTGGTCGCCCGACCGGAGATATCGCTAGCCCTGGGATTTTGCGAGCCCTGGGAGGAGGAGGAGTGATCTGGATGAAGTCACCTGACCCAGAGCCTCAGCAGGCGTCTCTCCTCTATTTTAATGTGAAAACTGATGGAAACGATGACTCGATGATGAAAACTGCTCCTTGTTTTTCTAACAACAGGCAGAAACCTGAAAAACCGCCTGTGTAGACTCGGACATTTGACCTGAGAGCCAGCTGGGACAGGCTCCGCCCCCTGTGGCTGTGGATGGATGGATGATCTGTTTTTCAACATTCAGTTCATTTATTTTTTTTTAAATGTGTAACTGCCCCAAAAACTGGTAACCATGGAAACATAGCAAAACTCGCAGGCTCACTCATCACTCAGTCTGTCTTTTATGTACAGTCTGTAATGATGACATCATCAGGTTTCAGTAACATTTAAATGAAATTAAATCACGTGCCGGTTGAACCAAACTTTATCATCTGTGACGGCGGCGTTAAAGACGACGGCAGCAGAGCTCAGGGAAGGATGCAAGGAGAGGAAACAAGACAAAGTGGAGGAGGAGGCAAGGACCTCTCTAACCCTCCTCCTCGATCGCACGTGCAGGTAAACGTGGACGTCACCTGTTCGAGTCCAGAAAAGAAAAAAGTCTGGGGGCATGTTGGTGCTGCAGTTGCCATGGCAACGAGGCGTGTCCTGTGTTTGCAGAACAAACAGCGGTACCTGTTCACAGCAGGGCGGAGCCTGTGTGTGTGTGTGAGTCAGATTACAGCTAACAGTCAGATTACCGGGATTATGGAGGACGGCTGTGAAGGCTCCATTCACCTGAACAACAACAACAACGCACACACACACACAGGCTCCGCCCTGCTGTGAACAGGTACACACACAGCGCCTGTGTAAACCGCTGCTTCACCTGACAACGTCTGCAGGAGGAGCCGAGCACAGGACAACTGACCTGAGGATGCAAGGGGACAGAAAAGGATCAAACTAAGGAAACAAGGAGAGAAAGGCAGAAAGGGGGAGGGGTCAAAAGTAGAAGAGGATGCAAGAAACAGGAAAAAAAAAGGAACAACAAGGAAAGAGAAAAAGGAAAGAGGGTAGGAAATGAGGAAACAAAGGAACCAAGGAGAAGAAGCCAGAAACAAAGTAAGGAAACCAAGAGAGGAAACAAGGTGAGGGTGCATGAAAAAGGGAGAGAGAGAACAACACAAGGAGACGTGGACAAGGATGCAAAGAGGCCAAAAAGACAGAACGAGAACAAGAACGAAAGATGGAAAAGAAAACGAGGAGACAAGACTGAGCCACAGAGGAAAGACAGAAGGGCCCAAAAAGGAGGAAATGAAACTATGAGAAAAAACTTGGAGGGGCAACAGAAAGGGGACAGAAACAAGGAGATAAGGAGGCAAACTAAGGAGAGAAAGGCCAATAAAAAGAAGAAGAATCAAGGAAATAAACAAGGAGAGAAAAGGAGGAGACAAACAAGGAGGGAAGACAGGGATGCAACAAGGAAACAGGGTATGAAAACTGTACTAGGCAGCAAGGACAGGAAATAAGGAGGAATAGAAGTAAAGAAAGAAGAGTGTAAACAAAGGATGGACCTCACTCAGTCTAAATCTAACACCGGCCCCCACAGTGCCAGCTAAACGAGCATTTCTCTCTCACACACACACACACACACACACACACACACACACACACACACACACACACACACACACACACACACACACACACACACACACTCTTTCCTGAAGTGACCGGGGTAGTGATTGCGGTTAAAACTCAATCTACCTTTGTTGATTTAACCGCCACGGTTATTTGCATGCTCGCGCTCTTCCTCCTCCCCCTCCTCCTCCCTCTCAATCCTCAGCAGCAGCCAGCTGACAAAACTGTTTAGTCAGCAAGAAAAGGTGAGCGGGGGGGCGAGCGAGCAGCAGACAGAGCACAGAGAGAGAGGGGGAAGACTCTGCAGGCTGCATCAGTTAACTCTTTCCTCCATGAGACGGCGAGCTCAGAGATCATCGTCGCTCGCACCAACAACAAGGTCAAACATTAAACTCGCTGCTCTGACTTTAACTTTTACAGCATCAACTCTGCCTCCACTGCCAGACTCTACTCAGAAAATGCTCATTTTTAGATACGTGGGACACTTAGAGACCTTTAAAGCTGCAAATCGTCACCACCACGACAGCTTCACAGCAACAAATAACAGCTTTGCTGAATGTTTACCACTGTGAGGACTTACAGTCACTCAAAGTTAGAAAAACAATGCTCACGTTTGACAGTATTAAGACACAAAGTTACCTCTGGCTAATACAAAAGTCTCCTAAGAAGACGCTCGTTTTTTAACACCAAACAAACGGTTTCCTCTGTCTGTAACTTTTACACCAACAGATGCTGAAATTCAAGCCCAGAGAAGTTTCCAGCACAAAACTCAATTTAGAAAATGCTCGTTTTTAGATGTGTGAGGTATTTTAGGACTTTACACCCTGCAGGTCACCTTTATCTTCACAACTTTGCACCAACGAAGAAGTTACACGATTAAAGTTTACTGCGGAGGGAACCTTTTCTTCCTTCAATATAAAACTTTATTCATAAAACTCTTGTTTTCGGGACTGAAACACGTCATCTTCAGCAACGAGACATTTTTACACCCAAAGAAATGTCAAACAATTTCCTCAAACTCTGACAGCAACAACAGACGCTTGCTTTCCACTACATCACATGACTTCCTCTATAGAAAATGACTTTGATTTTCAGCCTTTACTTTCACCAGTTTCAGTTTCATGATATTTGTGAAGGCGTTCCCTTTTTACTGTTCCTGTCTGTTACCTGACGTTTAAATATAAGAGGTAAAACAGAACGGCATCAACACGCAGCCTGGCCTCTAATACAAGACTGTCCGCTTTAAATATTTCCAATGACTTTCTCTGAGTTTTATTTTGAAGAGGAACGAGTCCTTCCTGTTTTCTCAGATTGTTTAATCGAGCTCATGTTTGTGAAGAAAAATGTGTTTGGATGCTCTTCTGAATGCGCTGCAGGGTGGAGCTGCCTCACAGTGAAGAGGAGCTGATGGATGGATAGATGGCTGGCGGATGGATGGAGGAGGGGTGGAGGACAGACCTGTTGTATGGGATGCCAGCAGTTCTGTGTGTGTGTGTGTGTGTGTGTGTGTGTGTGTGTGGGTGGGTGTGGTGAGAGCGTCTTGCTGATAAGCAGCTTGTGAAGCTAACTACCACTGCAGCGCGTGTGTGATGGCTGATACACACACACACACACACACACACACACAGCCACCTTCACCCTGTTCACAGCAAATAAAGCCGTATTTACTGCGAGTACAAAGTCCGAGCGCCTCGACTGTGAAAGAATGTCACGGCGGATGGAGGGAGGAGGGCGAGGAGGACGTTTAGAGGAGGGTGGGGGCCGAGCAGATGAAAGGCGCGAGGTGGAGGTGGAGGAGGATGCTTGGAGCAGCTTATCTCCACTTTTATGATTTTATGCCTCAAAGACTGACGGGCCGCTCGCGGTTTGAAGTACCAAAGTTTCTGCGCGCACACGTGAAGCACACAGAGACGGGCGAGCGCTGTCTGAGGACACGCCGTCCTCGCATCCATGAACGTAAACATCCATGAAGCTGCTTAGTAAGGAAGAAAAGTGCCAATTATAACTGAAGAACCTGAATAATTACAACATCCATGAGTCTAGCGCTAACAGGAGCTGCTAACGGCTAATTCAGCTGTCTTTAATAGGGAACAGTTAGCTAAACAGCCTTTATACATTTACAAGCAGGTTTATACATCTGAGTTTAACAAGCAGTTAGAACCATAAAATATTGATGTTTAATTAAAAACTACAAAAAGCCCCAAATGTTCATATTTACAGAGCCAAACATGCAAAACTAGCCTGATAAAAATAACAGTTTAAGGATGTCTTCAAACAGGAGCTGCTGAAGTGTAATCTGGATACTTTTAATGGCAAAAAACTGCCTGAATTAGCAGAAATACAGAGTGAATGCTCAGGACATCAACATGCCTCACACCACGCCAGGCTAACTGGGTTTTTAGCTGTTAGACGCTCATGGCAAAAGCATTTATACAATCTCTACACATCTGTGACTTTTACACTAATTACCAGCTAAGATCAGGAGTGCATCTGATAATTATTGTCAATAATTAACTTGGTTCATAGAAAAAACAATCCTAATTCCCTTTAATGCCAAAAACACCAGCAGAGAAGCTAACCTGCAACCTAAAAACAACGTTTTCTGAATGGAGTTTTGCATTAGAGCAAGATGACGCGAGTTAAATAAACGTTTTTAGATGCTAACCCACAGCAAACATCCCTCAAAGAGGAAGAGGAGAAAGACGAGAAGAGAAGGGGTTAACAGGAAGTGAAGCAGCCTCTCATCAGGAGAGCAGAGGAGGAGATGGAGGAAGTGGAGAAACAATAGCTCCCCTCTTTCTGTGTGTGCGAGTCGGTCCATGTGAAGCCTTTATTATCAGAGAGGCAGCGTTACGTAACGTCAGAGATGTTGTTCATCTTCTGCTGAGCTTCCAGGAAACTTTCACCAACTCACCAAAAACACACAGATGATAGTCGAGGAGGGAAAAGTCATTCAGCACGAGCAGAGAGGATGCTGCTGCAGGGAAAACTGCTTCATGCTGCACATTCTGACTCCTTTTATGACAAATATTCACACATCTGCTCACAGAAAACACCCAGAAAGGTCGGCTTAAAGAAAACGGCTTCACCGGGAGAGTTAAAAACCTGCACAGGTGACTAAAAACAACAGTTTGAGGGGGGTTAGGAACACCAAACAAGCAGAGTTACGCAAACGCACCTCTGCAACAACTCATCAGGTCAAGGTCGAGTAAGAGAGAAACACAGCGGCTGAAACAAACACCAGTTTCTGCTGATTTCAACGTTTATATCCTCGGGTCTGCTCCTCTGCTGATGCCCAGCAGAAAGCCAGGCTCTCCTAAAAACGTGTAACTAAAGTTTACTACAACAAACTAACACGTCTTAGATCAGGAGAGAAAGTCCTACAAGACAAGAAAATGATGCTTTCTGCTCCTTTGTTGGGTCCTGTTAAAACTTTCAAACATTCACAGATTTCTTTTACTACCTTTTAACCTCTTTATGTAGGAAATTAATCAATACTTGAAACTTTCCCTCTGACTTTTCACTCATAAAAAAACACTGCGTAAACTCTCAGAGCAGGAACGTTGTGTACTTTGAAAACTTGATCACAAATGATGGTTTACTGTAAATGTCTCTAAATGAGCCAAACTGAGACTTTACTTAAACACTGATGTGAACAACAATCAGTCTTCTTCATGTGAAGCATCTGACAGCAGAGCAGCTAAACACAGACCACTGTAATATTGACTCAGGCTAACTTTAGTGCGTTCACCGCTATATAAAGACGGTGGTCTGTGTGAGTGGGCCATGGTGAGCGGAGACACACCTTCAGAGGCTGTTTGAGGGTTCAGACGAGATGTCGTGACTTTATCTTACAATCAGATTCATGTTTAAAAACACATTAAAATAGGGGTCCTGGATTAGAAAGGTGTTAACTGCACGTCCCCACAAAGACAGGTGTACAAGTAAACGTGTGTGTGTAGGGTAGCTGCAGCTCACCTAAATTTAAACCCAGCAGTGTGTGTGTGAGATACAATCCCACATACACACACTCTGATGGGAGGAGGCCATCAAATGACACACTAAACTCTGTGTGTGTGTGTGTGTGTGTGTGTGTGTGTGTGTGTGTGTGTGTGTGTGTCCTACTTTAGTGCTATTCATCCCACATCTCGAATGACACCCATCCTCTCCTCGTCTCAGTGTTCAGGCCTCACAGAGCAGTTCATCAGTTTGTCGTCCACAGACGATCGATGGCGGCGCTTATTCATCAGCTATGATGATTTTTTACATGAAGTCTTGTTTTAGAGGCAGAAGGTTCCCTGCTGTGTAGTTTCCTTTACCTTTGTCTCGGTAAAATGTGGCGAACTCCAAAGAAAGGACGTTCAAGTCACCGTTCTTTATGGTTTCTTCATGAAATTCTGCATTATTGTGGAAAAACCAAACCGAGATGAGGGTGTATGAATGACTCCTCCTCTGGCAGGTTCACGTTAAACAAGGCTGTATGACTACTGCTTGGATGAAACCAGCCAGGTAAGCAGGTGTAACACATAAATGACACGAGGTGGATTTATTATTTATATGTGTAATAGTTACGTGCAGATAAAAAGTGGCCCGGGTGAACCATGACCTGACCTGGATGTGGTGAGGGGTGGAAATCAGACAGTGGAGCCTTCAGACCCAAGCTTCTGTCAGAGGCATGAAGCTCACCGCCGACGGCTCAGGTCGAGCTAATGACACCTGTCGAACTCACCAACACTAACAGCTTTCCCTTTAAAGCAGCCACTTTCAACAAAAGCTTGGCATATTGAACTGGTCCTGCGCCGCATTCCCAGGAATCAAACCTCCAAAAACCAACGAGCGCAGGCCCGCCGGGGCGGGGGCGGGGTGTCAATTTAATCTGCTGGTATTAATGCATGAAAGATCTCCATCACCTCCTTACGGAGTCTGGGTGACCCGCAGAGCTCTACGTCACATTTTTATGACGACGGCAAAACAAAACCACTCCAGACAACTAGAACTGCAACGTATTTAAACACAAACACAAGTGAGACGCCAGAGGAATAAAGGTGATGCAAAATCACCACAATGAGACGGGAACGCCAAAGTACCGCCACGTTACAGGGACACCCAGATCGGACTTTTTGCATCATGTCCTACGTCAGCTGTGTTCTCGTGAAGGATTTGGTTTGTGTTCACGGGCGCTCAGACGGGTGCGTGTTTATATTCACGTGAACATCATTAAAGTTGTTTTCTGTGTAAATGTCACCATCAGCTGCCCACAGACCCTCGGGTGGACTCGGGCTGTTGGACTGCAGCTGCTGATGTAATCGTTCTCGTCCAGATTAAGAAAGGAAATAAAACGTGAGGCGGCTCGTCAGCTTCTCTCTGTGCAAACGCTGTGAACAACAAACTGCTGAAAAGCAGGTTTTTGTTCCTTTTTCATTCGAAAGGAGAAAACAAAAGAACACATTAACACTTTTAAACAGCCTCTTCCTCCACGTTCCTCCCTGAACCTTCCGTGTAGTCTTCACCGTCTGCTGAACAAGAAACGCTGCGGCTCGGTTTCATCAGCCAAGCTTACAACTTATAAAGACAGGAAGTGTGAACCTATCAAAATAAAAAGATTTTAACAGTGAAGCCGGTCACTTTAGTGGGCGTTTCAGGTTTGGGTGAAGGAGCAGGGGGAGGTGAGCCATTTGGTCCACCCAGAGGTGTAAGAGTCTGCCTCCCCCACCCTCCCCTCCACACCTCTCTGTCTGCATACAAACAGTCACAAACCTCCCCCACTCTGATGTCACCCCGATGAAGACTCAGAGAGCCCACAGGAAGCTCAGAGTTGTCACTGCGACTGACCACACTTCCTGTTTAATGTGGACAAACTGAGCATCTTTGGAGGTGGGATCAAAACCTTTAGCAGGATCAGTTTCACGCACAGAAACGAGTCATTTCACTGTCATCTGCTGACAGATTTTCCACCAACTTCATGCAGAAACGTCCTGCTGCTGCAGTTTGTCACAGGTTCAACAAAGCGAAGCACCGACAGCTGAGTGTTTGAGGCTTTTCTGAGTCACATAAACTGGACTTCGTCTGGTCCTGAGAAGTTTTACTGGACGAATCTCTGACAAAACTGATTCAACGTCTTCATCAGTTTCAAATAACCAAGAAAAAGTCTGCAGATCCAGTTTTCCTGAGTATTCTCGGGACAAATGATCGATCAGGTATGAGCTGGAAACGCTCCTTTGTGGTATCGATCAGTTCATCAGCAGCTGATTGATAACTGAAGGTGTTTAAAGCTGCAGTTTCAAGGTGATGAAACCTTGAAGATATCCTCTACTTTTCCTTTACAGGGACTAACTGCATCAGTCAGCTGATCAACGAATCAATCGATCGGCTGAGCTGTCGGAGCGGCTCGCTGACGAATCAAAGGGAACGAGCCGTGAAGCAAACGTTACCGGCTGATTGGTTCAAACAGCGATGATGCGACTAACTGATGACTCACTGTTAAACTAATCAAAGAGACCGTAAAGGTGTAGAACAGGAGCAGATAGCAGGTCCGGTTTCAGAGTGAACTTTGACCCCAAACTCACTGCCTCACCTCCTCCTCCTCCTCCTCCTCCTGCGGGTCAGGAAACATAATCTTATCTAAAAAAGGCGAGTCCATAAATAGAGGCGGAGACACCGAGGAGAGGGAAAGAAAAGAGGTGTAGTAACATCCTCCCCCTCCTGCCCCTCCTCCCCCTGCTGCGTGTGGAGGTGCTGCATTCACTCATCTAGCAGCTGCGCTCTGATTGGCTGAGATGCAGCATCAACAAGTTGGAAACATTGTGACTCTTCAAATCCACGCAATTATCACGAGACAGAAGCACAGGAAATCAATAGACTGCGTGTGTGTGTGTGTGTGTGTGTGTGTGTGTGTGTGTGTGTGTGTGTGAGGATAATGTGGCGATAATGGCGTCTCAGAGGGAGAACGACAGCTATTAATTAGCTGCTTCACTTTTGTCCCTGTGAACACAAAAGTCCCTCTGAAACTCCCCATTAACTCTCACTCACACACACACACACACACACACACACACACACACACACACACACACACACACACACACACACACACACACACACACACTCTTATGAAGGCAGCACAGAGGACGTTTGAAAACTTTTTCCATGTAAAACTTCATCAGACATATTCTTGAAATAAATGTCAAACATGTAATAAACACTGTAACTTTTATTTCATAGATTTCTAAAAATTAAATATAAAAACATTTTTATTCACTAAAATAAATAAATAAACTGAATCACGTGTATTTTGTAGTGAACAACATTATTGTGTTTGAGTTCAATTTAACAGCATAATCAGGATAAACACACAAACGTTTATTATTAAAAATAAACAATTAAAGATTTGAGCTTTTTTATCTCTAATTATAAACTGAATAAAAGTGGTTTGCTCACATTCACACTGAGCTGTGACTGAGCTGCTACAATAATAAATCCTGACGAGGGTTCAGAGATGATGCTGCTCGTGTCATTTATCAGACATCAAAGAGCTTCCAGAGAGGAGGTGAAACTGTGTAGATCAGAGCACAGGGAGGTGATGAGGAGGAGATAAAGAGGAGTCACAGTCAGTTGGTTTCACTCCTCCTCCTTCATGCTGCATCATGTCTTTACATGAACACAGGCTGAGTGTGTGTGTGTGTAGCAATAACCACTCACAATGGAGGATACCGTCACACACCAACACAAGACACTCTTTGTGTGTGTGTGTGTGTGTGTGTGTGTGTGTGTGTGTGAGAGAGATACATCATCGACTACATCATCGGTTGTCAGCATTTTAAACGTTTGCCACAGAAGAAGAAGAGGAGGATGAGGAGTGTGCAGTGAAGAGCCTCAGGGTGGATTTATTATTACTGTGATGCAGACGTGTGAGATTGTTGTGTAGATAATAAACACCAAGATTTGTAACTTTTTTTTACTGTTTTTGTTGCGAGGAAACAAAGAAGGAGCAGCAGCCGCCGGGCTGCTGT
This sequence comes from Perissodus microlepis, assembly GCF_051167445.1. Taxonomy (NCBI): domain Eukaryota; kingdom Metazoa; phylum Chordata; class Actinopteri; order Cichliformes; family Cichlidae; genus Perissodus; species Perissodus microlepis. The sequence continues at coordinate 31,484,408 of NC_140469.1, forward strand.
GGTAGACCTCGGCCTATTGGACGCTCTGCGCCAATAACAGGATCCAACTTTACCAAACAAACATCTGCTCGTTCTGCCACATAAACCAGATTAAAGCTACACTCAGGCTGCAGACAGTTTTTTCCCTCTTGGAGCTGATGATGTCACAGAGAGAGGATGTCCCTAATATGGTCGTCTCAGACACCCGAGTAAAAGCCAAAGAAACCGAGCTGTTAACCCAGGATAGTGTGACATCATCGGCCTCGTGAAGCCTGGGCGTGTCTGTTCAACATGGCCGCTGGTTTTCTGCCCCGCCTGGAGCACCAGACCGGCGACCCTTCAGGGTAACAGGCTGAGGCGGGACAGACCAGGCCATCACGTCAGGATGAGAGTGCGTAGGTATTTCTACAGGTGACACGGCGACCATCGTGAACCTGGTGGAAATACGTGAACTCTGAGCGCAGCACGCAGTAACACGAACGAGCAGAAGATGCGCTTTTTTGATTGAGTTTGTAAAGCGCTGAACTCTCAGCCACTCAGTCGAACGTCAGCAGCACAAAAACAGATGATGGATCCATCGGGCAGCTGCAGGAATCAGACCCACAGAGGAAAGTTTTCAGCACTGCAGCTCCCGCTTTCATGTTTGACTGACCCTCCCCGCCTCCCTCCCAGCGTTACATCTCCATCTGAAAAACACCGCCGCCTCTGCTGCTGCCGCTGCTCCGTGAAGCTGGGAGGTAACATTTCCCCCTCAGCAAGAAGAGCCAGTCCGTGAGAGAAACAGAGAGAGATCAGCGCCTGTCGCCGAGGGCCCAGCTCGGCCTCAGTGTTGAATTTCGTAATGGAATGCTAACTGCTCATCCGGATCCTTCCTCCTCCTCACAGCAGAGGAGGAGAGGAGGACCAAACGCAGCGGGAATATTCAGCTCTTCGTTGCAGGAAACCTTCCACTCGTTACACATGATCTACCACGAAGCTGCCCGTCAGCACAGCACCGACGATCCACCATAAAAGATGTCCATGAACTAGGTCAAAGTCTGGATGTTTGAACTCATGCATCTATTACAGATCCAAACAGCCTCTGCTGACACCTACAAATGCATTATACACATGTGTAAGTGTGCAAGAAACCCAACAGATGCACTAAAGTGACCCCACAGGGGCAAAAGCTGCCATAAAACACAATAAATGTACAACACACACGTCTGAGTCGCACAAATATGATTCTTCCTGCAGTGCGGGGCTGACAGATGTTTCAATGAAAGAGTCAAAAGGAATTAAAACAAAGAAACTTTAAATAAAGCTACAGTGAGAAACTGCAGAAAATAATCTCCTCAAAGTCACATTAAATCCACTCTTTAGCAGATCAAACACAGTTTAAGAGCATTTCAGGAACATCACAGGGTTTAAAAACTCCACAAACACTCTGTGGAAGCGTGAGCATGTGGGGAACAAATGCATTTCTATAGATAAAACAAAGAGAAATTTAACTTTCTGCAAAAGATTTGGAAAAAAAACAAACCGATTGTGGGTAAAAGTGTTACAAAATCACCATAATTTCCTTTTAGAGAGCTACCAGAGCACTAAAGATTGTAATTATAGAAGTAAAGTCACAATCATCTTGCCAAAACTCAGTAATAGTTACTGCTTGACAAATATGGAAACAGAGCATCGCTAACTGCCATTGAAACAAGCCAAAGTCACTAATGAAACCCATAAATCCACTTTAAAGTGTGTCTGTGTAAGCTGAGCTGAACTGCAGCAACAAACAGACGTTACAGGAGTGCGTTAAACAGCAAAATGTTTGAAGAAAAGTGACAAAATGAAGCAGTAATACCCGCGTAAAGATCGCTAACATTAGCCAAACAAGCTACCGGTCAATCCAGACTACATGAAGGGGGGGGGGGCTAAAAGTTAGCTTGAAAGTCCTCCAGGAAGTGATAAGGTCACCAAAGACTCGCTGTTCCTCACTTTAAGATGGATTTGTTTAAAACATTAAAAAAAAAACTGCCCCAAAACAAGAAAGACTATGGAAGAAAGAAAATAGCTAAACTTACAGCAAACCCCACAGGAACACCCATAAACCCACTTTAAGTGAATCGTGGCCTTAATTACCGATGATGGGATTATGTTAAAGCCAAAACATACTAACAAAAGTCAATAAATAGGTTCAAGTAAAGTGGGACACCACCCAAATTCCCCTGAGGATGCTGAACTAAAGAAGGACGTATTTCTTATTAATCACTCTCAAGTTACGACACATTGCCAAAAAGTCTGTACTGTTTAAGTAATTAGAGTAAAAGCATGTTTTGTATTCTTACGAAACTTTGTAAAAAGCACTGAAAGTTAGCCATCTTAGCCAAACTGCGCCGACAGCAGTCATAGGCTGAGCTAAACACTAGAAGATATACACAAACGCCAACAAAATGAGCTCAAATCAACTTTTTCTTCTATAACTTAACAATTTACACCCAACAATGGGTCCATTTTATTCAGTGTAATTGGAGAAAACGTTAAACAGAAGGAAAATTAAAAGGATTTATTCTCCAGAAACTAAAGTACCAAAAACAAACCCACTCACATGAATATAAACCCACTTTAAAGCGACTTTATTCAACTTTTAATGAACTGTGGACACAAATAACTACTGTTGGACTGTGCTCCAAAACATACAAGCCAAAACTATTTAAAGATTTAAAGGGAGTAAAAGTTACAGTTAAAGCCATAAAGTCACCACAGAGTCGCTGTACTTAATGTAATTAGAGTAAAAGTCCATTTATTGTGTATAAAAGTGTGTTGTATTTGAGAGCCGCGATGGCCTCTGTGCTTTCAACAATGACAGACTCCTCTTACAGTGAGGTTAAAGTTCCTCAGCAGGGAGGTGCACAGAGGTAGAGAGACACTGGGCCAACATGGAGAGAGAGAGAAAATCCCTAGCAACCATTATCTAACCAATCCAGCCTGAGACCGAGAAAAACGCCATCGGTCCATCTCCTCTCCCTCCTCGAACTCCGCGGCCATCAATCATTGACCCGGACACCGATAACAGCGCCTCTTTGACACAGTAAAACCGCGTTATGGGAGTTATTTAACAGCCCGGCCAGCATCCTCCGTCGTGTACCAACGCGGAAAAAAGGAAAAAAAAAAAAAACACGACGACGAGGCTAACGGCTAACAGCGCCGCGAAAAAGTTCTCCAAGTCGACGGTTTGGGGCTGGGGGCGGTTGAAACGGGGGGGGGGGGGGGGCGCCCGGTGGTTACCGTTTAAAATGGAAGTTAGAACCGAGGACGATGTCGAAAGACAGAAAAGACGGAGCTCGAGGACGGGGGAGGAGGAGAAGGTGGATGCAACAGGCGTCACGTCGATGCTGCTGCTGCGCGTAACCACAGACGGTGGAAAAGTGTCGGGAACGCGGCGAAAAGTCGCCCAACTACCGCAAAAACTGGCGCAGGCGGAGCGGGACGGCGGGTTCGGCCGCCTCGCCGCCGTGTTGGGCCGGTTCGTGAATGAACTGGGGTCCCTTTCTGCCTAAATATGTCTGGGCAAGGTCATCGCGCTGGCGTCGAGCTCGCTGCCATTAGCGGAAGTCGAGCCACCAAAATAAAAGCTATATTTCTTTTATTGAGCCTACAGATTTAAACCCACATCCACACGTTTGCGGATGTGTGTACATTATACTAAATAAAGGAGGCTTTTGTGACTTCTTTCGCACATAGTTAAATATAAAAGCAATATGTGATGTGATTTTCACAATAAAATGAACAACTTTACCATTAAACCTGCTTTAGATGTATTTGCACCTACATATCAGACCTCCACAAGCACGTAAAGAGCACGTAGAGCCACACGGCACGGTGAGAAAACCATCATTTACAAAGAGAAGCATCAGCAAACCCACAGTTAAAACTATTAGCTTCAAAGATGAAGTCTGAATCACTTTCAGGTCAGAGCGCTTTCTAACACAAAAACGTGAGGTAACCCTTACGGTTCTCCGTGTGCAACAGGTTGTTTTACTTTGAAGAAGTCTCTTTGAGGAAGTACTCCGTCGGTTGCCGTTAGCTTGAGCGCTTAGTTTTACACATGGCCACTAGCCCCGAGGCTTCGACCAAAGTGCATCCGAGATATGGATGCTCGACTCCGGCCGCGAGCTGCAGACTTTGACCTCCCTCCCACCTCCTAACACCCTACCCGCGGGGCAAAAACCGCCGAATAACTGCCCTAAACGTGCACACGGGGCGATAAAGTTGCACCAAAAGTCGAAAAACAACAAGTTGCTGAATGAGGAAGAGACACACACGGCTGAATTCCACCGCTTGGATGCGCATCAAACTAGGAAGCAGCCCAGAGAGGAGAGAAAAGTAGTAACGCCACCCTTACCGTCTCCACATCTCCGCTCAAACTTCACCCCTGGCAGCACAAACAGGCGCAAAGTTCTCCCCGAGAGGCGCAAACAGCGCGGGGAGCCTGCGCAGACACTCGCACAGCACCAAAACTCAGCGATGGAGACGAAAAGGACACTTACGCTTCACTTTGTTGGGGTTGGGCTGCTTGCGCCGAGACATCGTGGCGAGGATGATGGTGGTGGTGGTGATGGATGGGGGGGCTGATGATGATGATGGTAGATGAACGGCGGTGATCGGGGATGATGAAGGTGATGAAAAAAAAAAGAAAGGGTGCGAGAGGCTGCAAAGTTGCTCCGCAGAGGAGAGAACTCAAAATGGCGTATTCCGAATGGATGAGCAAACTTGGACAAACTTTACTCCGGCTTCTCCTCCTCCTCCTTTTCTCCCCTCCCCTCCCCTCCTCCACCTCCTCCTCCTCCCGTGCTGCTGCTGCTTGTCTTCCTCTCTTCCCTCCCGAGGAGGAAAGAAAAAAGTCGACTCGTGGAGAGGAAAATGTCGCTCTGGAGATGTTTTATACTTTAAACTCCTTTAACTCCCAGCTCCCTCCTCCTCTTCCTCCCTCTCTCGGTCTCTCTCTCTCTGTAGCTCTCGCGCACACTCTCTCGCTAAACCTGATAAGTAAAGCTCATCACGTGTTGTCTCCAGTTTCCAAGGGGACGTGGCCACCAAGCATCTCAGTCAGTACGCACAGACACACGGACAGCCGTTACTGGATTACTTATTCCAGCCGTGATGGAGCAGGAAACGATCCCACCTGAGAGCTCCGAAACCAAAAATATAAACTTCAAAAGTCCGCAGAGGTCTCGCGGCACGCAATTTAACTCGCGTGCGCCGCAGATTTCTGCTTTAATGCGCAAAAATATTCACTTTTAGGCAACTTTCGTTCCCAAAGTATTGACATTTTCACCCAGCGTGTCCTCTCACAGTCAGAAAGTCCCCTCGTTTCCTGCCTCGCTTCAGATTCTCTCAAAGAAACCCGCTTTCACGCCGCTCCTTTATCGTTTACGCGAAGTTTCGGGGGCTAAAAAGATAAGAAACCATCCACTTAAACCCACACACGCTACACGCGCAGCTGCTTCATCTATCGCGAGAGCTCTGCACGCGATTTCAAAGAGGGAGGATGCATAGGGTCAGCCAGAAGCTGGGGAGGTGGCTGTGGAAGACTGTGCTACCGTTTCCAGGGAGGTGTTGGTGAAGTAGTCACTTTGTTTTCGGGGATGAAGCGAAGAAAAGCGCGTGGGGGAGAAACTCAGAAGTTCACATAAAGACGTTAAAGTCGTACTAAATCACGTGCAGGTACCTCTGTGCTCCATCCAGGGCCATGCAGCAGCAGTTATGTGACCCGCGATAGTGGGTGATTAGCTCAAGCTCAAATAATCCCATGTTTTATTTTCACCATTGGGTAAAGTTCAACATGTACATGTTTTAGTTTGGACAGACTTGGACAGGATTATGTGAAATTACAAACTAAAACATTTTCACTTCACATTAAAGTTCATTTCAAAGAACTCCAATCTACTGAGTCGTACTGATTATGAGTTCAATGCTTCTTTGTTTCTATTTTTTAAGGATTGTAAACTTAAATCTGATTTCTCTGTGGATGCTGTGTGTCAACCTTCCATGAAAATCTAAAGGATGTGACGTTTATGTGAGCTCCCGAGTGCCTCGAGACCCCACTACATCCTCACACACGAATAACCTGGAGCGAAATAACCATCAGGCAGCCCAAAACAGGAATAAACGCTGAGGGTACAGAGCTCAACAGGGAGGCTCTGGAAGTAAAATCCTTCAGAAAGTCCTGACATCCGAAGTGTAACCCTAAAATGAAGCCAACTAGCCACGAGGTGAATCATGAACACAAAAAATTAGATTTGGATCAAAAAAGAGTAACAAAAAGAGGCAAAGTTACAAGTCTGTGTACATGATTACTTTTACAACTGAAGGAACTACTCCCCCCACAATGCAGTGCAACTCTCACGTTCACCTTGGCACTTTTAATGCTCTTCATTATTTGTTGTGTATGTTGTTTGTAGGCTAGTTACCAGTATTGGGGTGACATATTACTTTTTAAAAGTAGTGCATAATGTTACTTAATGACTTCCTGGAGAAAGTAACCCTTTCCACTACTCGTTACTTTGGTGTGACTCTGTAACATGGCCTGAAATGCATTGCTACAGTTACCAGTATAAACCTGAGGCTCACTCACACAGACCCCTGTCCTAATGAGGACACACATAAGACGTGTAAGTGTCAACGCAACACTCACAACATAAAGAAAAAAGAAGATGTAAACCAGCCCAAAGATACTTTAAAGCCATCACCATGGTGATTTAAGAAAATGAGGAGACCTGAATGTAGTACAGTTACATGTTACATTACTGTTACTGAAAAAATGTCATGTAACTTCAGTAATGGGTCATATTAGCTGTGTCCCAAAACGTAGGCTGCATCCTTCGGAGGCCGCATTTGAAGGCTGATTACGTCACAGCCGGGCGACGAAGGCTGTCCCAATTCGTCGACTCCTTCAAATGCGTCCTTCATTTCCCCGAATTCGAAGGATGGGTCTGGTGTGTCGTTCGTGGCCCACCATATCCCAGAATTCATAGTGCGGCCCAGCCAATTCTGGTTTCCAACAATGGCGGCAGATGCTTAGTTTTAAAATTACTCTTATTAATCTTTCTGGGTCACAAAATAAACTTTTAACATATTTTCAGGCGAGAAAGTAGCTGTGTAAACCTCAAATATCTGCTCAGTTTATCAAGACATCACATATTTGCAAAAGTGCTCCGACGTTTTTGGAGACGTCTGTTACCCACCAGCTCAATAGCTAGCCGGGGGGTTCAAAGGTCACTCGAGCCGGCGAGAGCAACGGACTCCCGGCTTCATCGTTTTCAGACCCCCGCTGTCTTTTGTTACTCAGGATAAAGATGATATAAGTCACTCGGATAACTTATAAATGTAATTGTTTGGCTTTTTTCTGTGTTTTATTTGTTCCGGAGTAAATCGGTTTGGCTGAGATCAAAGTTATTAGATTAGATTAGATTAGATTAGATTAAATAAAACTTTATGAATCCATTGGATGGGTTCCTCTGGGGCTTTCACACAGCTGAATAAACGTCAAATAGAAAACTGATTAAACATAAGTGTGAGACGGTCGAGAATTTACGGCAGGTCCTGTTATAATTTAGATAGCAAGGAGCAGACGGCTGAGTTTATTAAACTCTACTGAGACAGCGGTGACGCAAATCTGAAGGCTAGACCGTCCCATTTCACAGCCATTTACTTCCAGCCTTCTCGGTCTTCGAAGGACCCGGCCCACGTAGACTGCGAAGGCCGGGTCCTCCGAAGGATGTGGTCTACGTTTGGGGACACAGCTAGTGATAGCACTGCTAGCTATCATTATAGCACGGTGCTTTATTCTTGGCTGTAATCATTGCCTGGGCTGCTTCTAAAGTTTCATGGTCACAAAGCAAACAGAAGTTCAGGGGTTTAAAAGTTTCCATGGCAAGAGTGATTTAGGATTATGGGTAGAGTACTTGTTTTTCACAGTAAAACATGTTTTATTCAAATAAGCTCAATTTCATACAGATGTGAAGTTCAGAGTGTCGTAGCTCATCTTGAATCTACTTTGGATAGTTACAACTTCATGGCTCATAATCAAAATCCCTGTAGAGAATATCATAGTAGCACTTTTTAATCCTAGAAGCTTACTGTTTCGCGAGGACTCAAACTTAACTTAACTTAAGCCTGCTAGCTGCTACATGGGTTAGCAAGCTGTCCGGTGTAACAGATATGCTAACATTAGCCAGAATAAAGCTAGTTTTATACAAATGCTCAAAAAGGGCCAAAGTTTCTTATTGCTGCTAGCTAACACTAGCTTGTCTGCTAACATGGACCAATAACAAGCTATGCAGCACAGCAAAACTATACACCTGAAACCAAATTATTTAATTTTGTGTTTACTTTGACTATTACGATAGTTCTGTTATATGCGTTCTACCTTATGAGCTACATGCCATTCTACTTATTAAGGATTTTTGTAGTCTTTAGCTTTAAATCTAACCATGTAAACAAACTTATTTTTTGAAGATGGAATAAATAAAACGTATCTTATGCCAACATATCTTACCTTAATTAATCCAAACTCCTGGGGTTGATGCGGCTAGTGGGTTAGCTTGAGATTTTCAAGCTAATGGACCATTAGTGAGGGATTTATGTAATATAACTTAACAAATGTAGCTAACGAACCATAGCTTCTTTGCTTCCTAATAAAAGTAATGCACATGAATGGAAATGTTATTTGCGGGTATCTGTGTCAGCGTGATATAAACATGCACTTTATGGCTAAAGCTAGCTAACAAAGCTAGCTAGCATTAGCTAATAACTCACAGTCCATTATTTTTCCAAATATGCTCATTCCGGCTCCAAGAAAACAATATACCAACTAGAGCCATTGTAAAATATAAAAATAGTTATAGTGTCACCCACTGACTTCATAAAGTCCCATTTTGAAGGCTTGAGCCATCTTGGTAGGAAAATTCCAGATGTGATGAGGAAGATTAGGTTAATGACTTATGATTGACAATTCATCAGCCAATGAGCTTGCAGTTTCGTGGAAAAAGACAATCAGCCATTTGAAAACATGGTATGATTTAGATTTATGAAACAGGCTTAGTGATTTATTCAATATAACACAAAGTGAGTGGCTCAGCAAAAAAACAGTGTATTTCCATAAACTTGTAAAGGACTGTAAATCTTCTTCAAACTACAGCTATGGCCATCTGGAGGCTCTCTGACAGAATGCAGGTTTTTAGGCACTTCCGCATTGGTTATGTCCACGATTTACACAGTCTATGGCACCGTCACAAACTCTGAGGCTTCAAAACGTAGCCTCCAAAATCAGTGGTTGACATTACGTTGGATACATACAGTGTGTGGAGCATCGTGCTTCACGCCAAGCTAAAGGTCATAAAACACGAGCGATCTCCGACACTCAGAGTCGAACCATCACAGAGCCTGAACTTTACGAGGCTGAAACTCTCCACTACAGAAACTTGCTCCGCATTTTCAAGGCGGCACTGACCTTTGTGCAAATCACTCCACTGTTAAGGACCTCAGAAAACAATGTACCTCCTCTGGGGTATGTTGGGTGGGGCTGATGGATTAAAGCAGTGGCCCTTAAACTGTTGTGACATGATGGCACTGGAGGTGGGGCAGCGGGACAATAAGTGTAATGAGTATCATTTTCTAAGGAAAACAAACAAGAGTTTACCTGTGCTATGGGGCTAGCTCTTATTTTGCTAACATCCAGCTTGTCCCATTTTTTTATTTACAGTAATTAATAGAAGACCGAACACTAAGAATGAATCCAAGAACCTTTTTTTGTTTTAAAAGAAAACCACATAAATGCTGCGTTAGAATAAAGGTCATCAGAGAAAAGTAGAAATTGAAAAGCTTTTTGATATTTCTGGTTTTGCTGGTAGGCTGGGCTCATTTAGTTTCCCTCTCAGGACGTCAGGGGGCAGTTTTAGAGCCTCCTCTCAAACATCAACACCAACAGGTTTAAGTTAGACAGAATCTCCTGGACCTCACCAGATGCTGATTCATCACCTGAACCAGATTCCCAGAGGAAACGAGCATGGCTTTTCCTTTCAGCAGGAGTTATTCTCCTCACTGCACAGAGCTGCCCACCCTTCCCCCTTCTGGGCTCTAGGTCCACTCGCTCATCCACAGGAGAGTGCACACAGGAAAAAGTCCTCGAACTTCTTTTTGAAGTCACATTTTCACATGAATCATTTATTCCTGATAAAGTGATTCACCCAGAAACGAGAGTAGGGAAACACCCAAAGTCTTGTCTGTCATCATCATCGGTAGCAGGCTGAACTAGCCCGATACCGTCAGAGAGGCTCTTCTTGCTCGGCTGCAGGGGAGAAAAAGGAGGAGGGGTGTGATGGGAGGAGAGATGGCTGTGTGCTCCTCTCTCCTGCAGGGGATGATGGGAGGAGGAGGAGGAGGGGTCTGTCTGTATCTAGAGATGGAGGGCTGGCAGGAATGCAGCGAGAGAGCGAGCAAGGAGTCGAGCTGCTCGCACTAAATTTAACAATGAGGGTTTAAATTTAGTCCGAGTTCGGTCCACTGCTGCTGCTGCTGTTTTCTATTTATCACACAGACACAAAGAGAGAGCACAGCCTCATCTCTGCACACAATTATCAACAAGTGCTAGTTTGTTCAGAGGGAACGCGCAGGAAGTGCATCAGCTTTTACTCGTGTGAAGAGGAAACACGAGGAAATCAACACGTTTTCATCCGTCACTGAGACAGAGGAATGGCAGCTGTATGGTTTTTAATGAAATCAGCTGTTTAGATCATCTTAAAGGTGGAAGAAATGTCTGACTGCAGTGAGACACACATCCACGTGTCTGCAAACTGCTCAGCAAGTGGTCGCCAAACTTGAAAAAGTGCAACACAAACTGGAAAAGCTTGGTTTTCTGCTGCAACCAAGACTTTCAAAGCAAACTGAGCTCTCTTACTGCGAGGGTCCTTCACACACTCACGGAATGGGGGCAACTCGGGATTCAGTATTTCGCCTAAGGATACGTCAGGGGATCGAACTACTGACCTTCCAGTTAGCAGGTGACCTGCTCTACCTCCTGAGCAGGAGCTGCCACCGGTACATGCACCACCGTCAGTGCCTCATGTAATCCTGCATGTGGTTCTGTTGTTATGTGACTGACGGTGCTCGAGTGCGATGAGTCTGATAGAGAAGCAGAAAGAGGTCAGTGCTGTGTTGACAGCTGAAACATGCACAGGAGCAGCAGGAGCCTCTGCTTCATTTCATTAAGGGCTCACAGCACTCGCACTTCACAGGACACGTTCACTCACATTACTCCCTGAAGACAAATGACAAGTTTACCTTATCAGGACAGAGAGGAAGTCGAGTCCATGTGATGTGACTGTGTGTACAGCTGTATGTCCCCCCCCCCCCCCCCCCCCACACACGCACACAGAGCCTTGAAAGCAGATAATGACATTACATCACTAATCCAATCACTGCTTTTCACCTCAACTGGGCACTTTTCAATTCAAATTAATCTGCTGACATACACAAACCCATTCCTCTCATGGACACACACGCACACACACACACATTGAACTATGCACAGATCTCCATAATAAACTTTATCATTTTGGTTTAAAATGAGCTTCCCACATGCCTTCAACTTTCTGAGTGTTTAGCCCTGGGCCTGATTATCAAAGAGAGAGATTGTTAGCAGGATAATAATTACACCTGGGGCCATTTTACCAGATTTACTGGAAGACAAACTGGTTGTTTCATAATTGTATTTTCATTTAGTTTAAAGTGTGATCGCGGGGTTATTTCTAAACACAGAAGTTTTTATTATCAGTAGATGAACAAAAACAGATACAGCAGACTAAGCTAATGTAAGCAACAACTAGCTAGCTTAGTTAGCAGGGTGCGATCATTTGATCGTCAGGATGCAACTTTGTCAAGTGAAAAAACAGCTGGGTGAGCCTCAGAGTCACCTTGTTTTTATTTATCAGTCAGTCAATGTCTCCTTTCTACTGTTTTTAGTATTGTTGATTAAACGTTTGCTAGCTAACATGCTAAAGTCAAATACCAAGTGAGCATGCTAACTGATACAGCTGGGGCAGTTTATCTTGTAAAGGAAGCTAACATGGGCTAGCTGTTAAATGATTTTATTTAATTTTGTGTTTGAGAGTTGTATCTCTGCACATGTTAAAGACACAGCACATTAAGCTAGCCTGGTTAGATAGATGCAGCCATTATTCATGTGATAGTTACGAGATAGTTTAGTGGGGGTTTTTTTTCAGCACAAGCAGATACTGAACCAGATGAAACTGGACCCACCCAAAGGAGCCACACTTTGATTATGCTAGCAAAAACAAAGCTTTTATTTAAAGCTAATTTGGCTACATTTAACATTAATATCAGACATTTAACAAACTGTATTAACAGAAGAACCTGAACCGCAGACTGCCTCTGTTGTTATGTATTTAGTGCTGATTAACAGATGTTTGTAAGCTAACATGTTAAAGTGGGATACTGAACAGGGGAACCATTGCTTCCTTTCAGTGGGAGACCAACATTATCTTGTAGTTGTCATTTTAACTTTAAGCACACTGTCTGTTGAATAAAAACGGTATGTGAAGAACCACCACTGAAAACATTTTGGGCCAAAAATTGATTGTAAAGAGCTTTTGTTCCCCTGGAAGTTAAACTTTAACCGCGTAGCTGCTGATGAACCCGGTCAGGATCCTACGGTGCTTCGGCTCGCTGTCTTCATCTCTGCTTTAATTTGCATCATGTTTGTCCAGATTTGCTGCCAACTTTATAAAAATATTAAAGCTTCTGAATGAGTTTGACTTTTAAATTTCCCCTCAGGTTTCATCAAATAAGAGAAACATTGAATCACTTTTGTTCTTTAACTGTTTTTTTGTGGGATGAAAGTAAAAGAAGAACAAAGTTTAACTCTGCTTCTGCATCCCGGCCTGAAACGCAGGGACGCAGACGAGGACTGTGATGTTATTTATTGGACTGTAACCATGGAGCTGTTGCCAAGGAACGAACCATCGCCAACAAAAGGCTGGATTCATCCATTCATCCAGCGGAGCGCGAGAGGAGGAGGAGGAGGAGAGGCATCCCTGCTCGACCGAGCAGCCGGAGAGAGGAGATCTGAGCTGCACAGCCACTGCGAGCTGACACAGTTGTTGTTGATGAAACTTTACACACTCCTCTTCCTCCTCCTCCTCCTCTTTCTTCATTGGAGCGTTGTCCGGACAGGCAGGCAGGCAGGCAGTCACATGAAGCCAACACCTGTTGGCAGTGTGGGGGGATGACAAGCACATGCTGCTCCGTCTCACACTGTTTCCCAACCGGCTGCGCAACAAACACATGTCGCACACGCTCACTTCGCAGCAGAGAAACGACTGCAGACGCAAAGAAACTCCAACAACATGAAGCTCAGACATGTGGTCTGCAGTTGGAGAGGGAGAGAGGGAGGAGGTGTGGAGGGGAGAAAGCAGGGAGAGAGGAGGGAGGAGGGGGTGAAAAACCGGTTTCCAATAGTGACGGATGATTTGTAGGTAACAGTTGTTTGCCTTGCAGCTCGAGGCCTGCCCTGCTCTGCCGCAGAGAGTCTACCGCGTGCATCTCCGGCAGGCTGACAAACTCATTTCTCTTAAAAGCATCACATCACCCGTGAAAGCACAGCAGCCACCCACACAAACACAAAACACACCCAAATATACTTTATAAATATGGAAATACATATAAATATTCACCCATTGATTCTGCTTTTGTCCTGAGCTCTCATGTTACTTGAGTTTTCTGCAGGATGCCGGCACCTACAGTTTGTTTACATGTGAAACAAGCGGCTCAATAACCCAATCTACAGTCTGTGTCATGCAAATGTAGCTATTAGCACCTTAAAAGCTGCAAACCCAGGATTACAAGCTGCTGTTGCTCTATAACTCTTAACTCACCACTGTGGCCTGTTTGGGCCTCTGTGCAATCAGTCTATGAAAGCCTGAGAGGCTGATTTCACCATGATGATTATTTAATCCTGAAGTGATCACATTTGGATCTAAGCTAGCAACAGTATGTAAAACAAGGATGTGGCTATCAATGTTCCCTCTAATGTTTCATGTGTCTGAGCGAACACACAAACTCCCTGAGCGAACCCTTGGACCACTGTGAGCGACATTAGACGTGTGCACTTTGGTCACGCCAGCATTGAATCCATCCAAGTTACATGTTTATTAAAATAATCAAATTACAGCATTTACATTTATGTTAGACTAAGTTTAATTAACTGCTTTAGCCCACTTACAATGAAAATCTTTAAAAAAAATCTTGTTCATGACCTGTGTAGTATGTTAACACTATTGGAAGTAAAAATAACTTGAACTCCAAAATCCGTTACTTAACAACTAAATGCCATGTTTTGATTGGTTGACATGGTACATTTTCGACCAATGGGAAAGGGTGGGGAGTGTTTTGGCTTCGTCTCTGCTCACAGGCTTTCGAGCGTTTTCCTTATAAAATGCAGTTTTTACCGTTTCTTCCCGCAGTAAATATAAACAACGATAGTATTCAGGAAGAAAACCAAATATTGCATATTTTTTTATCATAACTCTGGTTTTACGTGGCCGATCAACACAATTTAAAAACTGGTATAAAGTCACATCTCCAATGGTTGTACACGATGTCATTAACGTGGCTTCACTCCACATCAGCCACGCTGCTTTGCTAGCTAAAACACCGGTGTCGGCACATATTTACTTTAATCTCAATTCAGGTTAGAATTTTTTTTGTGTGCGCAACGCAGATTTTCTCTGCGCAGAGACTGTGCCAACAGTGCGCAATTGCGCAGCTTAGAGGGAACATTGGTGGCTACTGTTAGCTCAACAAATCCATTTTAAACTTCAAGTTTAGCAATTAGCCATCACTGTTTTGTACTTTACAGTTAGAGAAGCAAGAGCACCACAGCTAATGACAACTAGCTTGGTTAGCAACATGGATAGGTGCTAAGAACTGCTGGGAAACAGATTAATTACACCAAAACTGGGATGGACAACCATCCCAGAGAATTACTTAGTGGACCAACACTGGAAGCACTTTTAATGTTAAACTTACTAGACCATGAAAGGAAAGTTAAAGTCTGTACTAACTGTTGCTGTGAATGGGAAAACTAGCTGTAAACACCAACTGACTGCTCAACCACCATTTTGTGTTAGCATTAGCCTGGCATTTTCAGCATTGTCAGCATGCACGTTTGAAACCTGGACAACACCTCATGCTAAGTTAGTTAGCATGAGGTGATAGTTTGCAGTGATAGTTAGCATGAGGTGATTACTTAGTTAGCATAAATGACTATTAAAGGGTGTAAATATGATCATTTCTGCATTAAATGTAGACATTTAAACAGGAGAGTCTATACAGATTGATTTGCTTTTGAAGCCTTGCGTGGGCACAAGAGGGACTGTAATACTTGGTTCTTCTGTATTAATAATACTTTCTTCAGTCTCCTTTAACCTCTCATTTTAGATAAAATCATTCACTGTACGACAGTGTAAAAACTTTTTATCCATGTTTCCTCCTGCAGGCCTGCACACTAGATTAGCGAGATTAGATAAAACTTTATTAATCCCTCGGGTGGGTTCCTCCGGGAAATTCGGTAAAAGAGAGAAGAACACTAGAGAGAAGCTAAAGGGTTAAATTTCAAAGTCAGCTTTGGCTTCAGGTTGGGAAATGTAACTGTGACAGTGTCAAGTCCTCTGAAGTATAGATGAACCAACGTGTGTGTTTGTGTGTCAGCCTGATCTGGACCAACCAGTTTTGTGATGCTGATACTTTAGATACAGTTACTATGACGACTGCTCACCTGTTGCTGTCAGAGTTGGGGGTAGGGTGTGTCACTACCTGTGCTTACATGACTTAAAAGTACAATGGCCTACATTCATCACTAGCACTGAAGCTAAAACAAACAAACAAACAAACGTTTTCAGGAGTAATGTGTGATGTGTAAAGATTTTCAGGTCCTCCACAAACACCAGAACTCACTTGTGTTTATATCACTACATGAGATACAGCATATCGCATGTCGTCATGTTAGATTAAAAAAACATCTCAGATCAATAATCAGAGGACACACGCATTCATTTGTAGCTCTCTAAACTTAAATGATGTCTTGAACTTAACTAGTGATGAAAAGTCTTCACACACACACACACACACACACACACACACACACACACACACACACACACACGTCATGGTTACACAATTCATTTATAGCTGATTTAAAACTGATAAAGATTTTCTACAAGCTTCTTATAGCCATAAACATGTCTTCATCTTGATTAGTGATTTCTGTTATGTGGCCGCAGAGTGAAACTCTATATACACACAGTCATGTTTATATGACATTAGAACATTAACTTAGCAAGCAAGCTAAAATTTACTGTCTAGCTGCTATGTTTGGTGTCAAGCAATTTGCAACTAGGCTAACATTAGGTAATGTTTGTCAGAAGAAGGTTACATTTGTTTCACAAAGCCCATCTGTTTAGCCAGCTAGCTGCTGAAATTAAATGAGTAACAGATTCATTCAGCTAATTTACAGCTACCTGGTTAACTGTATTTTGGTTGCTACTTTTATTGCTATTCAAAATGCTAGTTGGCTAGCATAATTTCCTCACCAGCTGTGGCGATTTTAAGGATGCTAACTTTAATGTAATGTCCAAATATATTGATTTATCCATTAGTAAATAAGGTAATGATACAAAACTAATTGTATTGAAGTGTTTTCAGACACACTGCCACTAATCGCCTGATGTTAACGCATTCACAATTTTGGATACGTGAAAATCATGGTGTCAAAGTAGGATCACCTGATAACCTCCACACAGGCCTGAAGACTGGTGTGAAACAATCAGACTACTGCTGGTTGCACTGGGAAAAATGAGTATTCCTCGAGTGGCTGACTTGAATGGATTTGCCAGACCTTTCTACAAACACTGTCCCGTCACCCTCTGACAGTAAGGGAAGTGAAAGTTATGCCTGAGGGCTGCATCCAAAATGATTCCAATTTTAATTTGAAGGCAAACCTCCTTTATTTTCCCTTTGTTTCACACGTTTTCCACTTGTAATACTGCTCAGCTAAAAGTTAGCGAGTATTTGCAGACTAACTTGAAAAACTACAGGCAGCTTTGTTAATCTGGTACCAACCAAAGCTTTTCTGCACGCTTCAGGGACCACTGCCAACCAGTTGGGACACATTTCTTTTCTTTAGCAACTGATGGCTGTCTCAGAAGTTTGGAAAGAAACATGTCTGGATTTCTTTACTTTTCTTGAAGACGTTTCACCTCTCATCCGAGAAGCTTCTCTTTAGTTTTAAGAGCGATTGGTGGAGAGTCCCACATTTTTAAGCTCTACTGGGAGTGTCCCTACGAGGGTCGTGGACCCCGTATTGATCCTTTGCCTAATCACACCAGCGAAGGTGCCTATATCATCCCCAGTATGGCAGATAACTGCTGAGCAATGTGTGCATGATGTCACCTTGATAACTCACATTTACTCTCATTTACTGGCTCCAACTAGCTGTAAGACCCACAGAGGTTAGGAAAGAAGGACATAACTGCTGCGACGATACCTGGTGGTTTATACCTTTTTTACACGTGGCATAACCAAAATGTATAAACTAGATTTAAGTTTTTATTTAGTGTGACCCAAAATGAGTTAGTGAGTCCACACACTGAGCAGGAAACCGTTCCCAGAGGTGAAGATGTAGGCTTCTTCCAGGTCAGAAGTGCTTCTATAACCACAGCTTTCGCCATCTGGTGGCAAATGCAGGTTTAAGCACTTCTGCACAGGCCACAGGGATGATTTGCACTGTCAGTATTTTGCTGACACTTCACGTGAGCTTTGTTATCATCATGCTGATATGCAGCGTATACACTGCTCTCTGAGCTGTTACACACATGACATGCAGAAAATACAGCAGAACATCACAGGGACAGTCTGTATGTCTTATCACTGATGAGGCTGATGTGAGCTGACACAGCAGCAGCGGACGTCTTCATTAGCAGCGGGTTTCTGGAAGTTCAGCAGAAGTTCTTTATAAACCCATGCAGATCAATAACACGCCATCGACCCACTTCTCATTTTGTCAGTATAACAAAGCTCAAAGCAGCTGCTAGAAAACGTCCTTATAACAACAACACGGATGCAAGGATGAAGAAATATTGTTTCCTTTTTTTCTTACAGAAAGAGGCCACTGAATGATACAGGTGAACGGCATGTGCTGGTTTGTGGACCGGGGGGCCAAACAAAGAGCCAACAGCTCCTTCTAGTGGTGTGTCTGCTGTACTACACACCTGTAGTTACATAACAAACAAGAGCAGCAGCTATAATGAGGCCAGTGTTTGTCCAAAGGGCAGATTTCCTGTCTGTGTTAAGTGTTTAATGTTTATCTGGAGACATGACCTGACAGATCTGATGGTTTCTCAGAGGCCACGCAGATCTTTATCTAACATCTTCTACCTAAAACTTGCTGCTTTTGCTAAGAATAAACAGCAGAGTCTGTAAAGAAACTGGATTATATTTTCACAGCACAGATATGACAATGATTAAGTGTTTGCTGTGTGAGAGGGCACACACGTGAGTGAAGTCATGAAACCAGAAAAAGCTGCTAAAGTTAAACGAGCGGTTGCTTTCCTGTAGTCTCATTTCAGTTTATTTCCAGTGAACAAAGATCTTAATGGACAACTTGAATGGGTTTGAATGTGCTTTTATTGTTAGCATTCAGCATCCGCATTGTTAAAAGGCATTCAAAGCACAAAGCAAAGAGTCAAATCACTGGTTTTCAATCAGGAGGGTAAAAAAACAGACGAGGTTACAGAGTTTCCCTGTGAGTGCAGATCCAGCTCAGTTTGTCAAAGTTTGGGAGAAATTCATCACCTGAAAACGATCATTTTAGTGGTGACTGGACACTGCAGTGAGTTTGGGTTTTCATTTGTGTCATTAATGATAAAGCTCAAAACCTTATTCTTCCTTTAAATATTATTGAAGCTTTAAACTTGTTTTGTTTGTTCAAAAAGTTCATAACAAGACAGAAAATCATTTGTGAACAATCGGCGACTAATTTTACAAACTCGGGGATTTTTCTGATGAAGTTTAAATGTCCACTGACAGAAAATGACACAAACTTCAAACACATTATGAAGGTAATGCAATGAGGTTCAAACATCTCGTTTAACCATGAAGCTCATATTGAACTCCATTTTGTAGGTTTTATGTTATAAATCTCTTTTAATGGATATTTTCTGAATCTAAAATATGGCTTTTACGTTTTATTGATTTGTAAAGTCTGTTCTCAAATATGCCAAATAAAGCGCGACTGAAAACTACGATTCTTATTTGTTATGTTATTTTCATAAAGTGTGGTTTATTCTAGCCGTCCAGAGGAGGCGGAGTTATAGATGGTAAGAAATAAAGCTGCTTCAATATTAGAGAAGTGGAAAAACTCTGATCTTAAAAAGTTGCATAAACCTCCAAATCTGTGGAATTAAAAAAAGTTACATTTGTACTTCAAAAGTGATTTGTAAACGCGATCATTAAAGCGGTAACTTGTGCTCTTTCTTGGCTCCGCCCACTCATCCAGAAGTGGTGCTGATTGGTGGAAATGGTGATTACTTTGCAGGGTAAGGGATGTTGACCTCAACAAATCCAGACACCTGAGTAAAGACAAACAGATCAGCTCGTCATGAAAACAGTCGTTACAAACTTTCACACTTCCATGATATCAAACACCACGAGGCAGGATATCCAAAAAAGTAATGAAATATAATCAAAACCTAACAAAATGCTAAATAATATGAGTTAACTATGATTCTAACATCTAAGATTGAGTTTGACTTTTTGCATTGTTTTACTTTGAGCGGCTGTTTATAAGTTTGTAGTCTGTAGTTTTACTGTAGCTGTTTGAATCCTGCTTATAATTATAGTTTGATGATAATATTTTAAATAAAAAACAAATAAACTGCGTTCAGATGCCTAATAAGATTAATTGCTAAATAAAAAATGAAAGAATTATGGTAAATAAAATCCCTGTGGCATGGTTTAACTAACATCTGTCGTCTCAAGTGCTTATCCGACCAATCAGCACGCAGTAGCAGAGTGCTTGTGTTTGATGGTCCAAATCAGTCTTTTATGTGTCGAACCAAAGTAAAACACTGCGTCTCGGCGCCCTCTGGAGGCTCCGAGAGGATATTCTGAGGACACCAACCTGTAACTACACTTAACAATTTCAAGGAAGTAAGAGGGCGGGTGGAGGAAACTGGAGCCGTTCTGGTTTTAATGGCGAGAATCTACAGGTCAGGTTGTGCTGGTTACCTGACGGACTTCCTGGCAGTCCATCAACGCCGTGATCCGACGCAGTCCAGGCAGCCAAGGGATGAATGTCTCCTGCCAGGTGATGGTAGCCTGAGGAGGAATCTCTCTGAAAATCACACAGAGTAAAGTGTTCAACACACAGAACATCCTGACGTCAGTGCACACAGCATCCGAGGCGTGTTTACCTGTAGTATTTAGACTTTGGACCTATGAGCCCAGCTCCCTCGAGGGATAGATTGACGCCACGCAGAGGAAAGCCGAAGTTGTTGGTGAACTCAACTTTGACACCCATCTCCTGGTTCAGCAGAGGCTCCCCGTTCAACTAGAGGAAGAGTCCAAAGTTACAGTCACTGTACAAAGTGTGTCCAGCACAGTCTGTCACAGAAAAACGAAGCGGACCCCTTCTGCTAATTTCCAGATCCACATTTTCATTCCTGGACTCTACTAGAGCAGCTTTACATGCATCACAGTTCAAAATAATGCTTCTTTGTCTTATCACGGGCCTCGCTGCAGCCCTTCAGTACATCCTTTTAGCTCCTCCCCCTTTTAAAGCCAACTTTCTGGTCGCTTTGTTGGAGATATTTAACAGTTCTAAATAATTGACTGATGAAAGAAATCTCGCCATGTATTAGGCCTATTTATTCACATCACCTCCTTTGTGCGCCTTACTGTCACTTTGAGGTCCGGGGTCTGCAGCTCCAGCACCTTTAAGTCAAGCACATGCAGGTTATCAGACTGTCCGCTCACAATGAAGCGCAGGCAGGTCTGAGAGCTCAGCTGGGTCTGGTATTCATGAGCTGGGATCTTAAACGGCACACTATAACCTGTAAAACAGAGAGAAATGCTAAAACGTTCATCACCAAATCTTCAGACTTTAAAACAACAAGATTCTGGTGGAGCTCACTCTGGTAGGGCAGCACAGTCACATCGAAGGTGATGTCTTTGAAGTGACTGGCCACAACTCCAGTGTAGAAGATGATGTCACAGTCCAGGTGAGCCGTCACGTTTCTGAGGACTTTACCCTGGTTCTTGAAGGTCGCTACCAGCTGCACATCCTGACCTATAACACACTGCAGATGAAGAGAGAGCCAAGTGAGCCACATGCATTCTGGGTTTCCTCAGGATTTCTATGCTTTTAAATGCCTCAATTTTGGCTCAGGCTGAAAGGATTTATTTAAGACTAAACAAGAGCAGTGACAAAGTAAAGCAGAATGTGGAGATCCTTCCTTGGTAGAAAGGCTCCTCGTTCACGTGGCATGCACTGTCATTGTACTTAAATGGTCTCCACAGTAAACAGATGTGTAACAGAGCAATTTTGGGATGTATCAGATGTGCTGCAACTGTGTGATGGACCACCTTTCCAGCACCTTGCATGAATAATTAGAGGCTCTGAGGGCAAACAGAGTCCCACCCAATATTAGCAGGGTGTTCCTAATAAAGTGAACTGTGCTCTACAAGTGCACAATTTGAATGTGAAGGTAGCAGACAGGTGTGTTACCGGCTCCACGATGACCGTGACAGACAGGTCATCCTCAGGCACATCACTGTGATCCCTCTCACAGCCAAACCCCTCCGCCCGGGCCATGGTCGCCTCATCTTCTGCACTTCCTGTAATAAAAAAGCACAAACATCAAAGCTGATTCAGTTCACTCAGTTTATTTATAAACTGAAAAGTTTATTTATAATTGTGTTTGCTTGTTGGGTTTGATGCCCTGTGATTGTTACCTTCAGGGTACTTGTAGGTGTTTGTGATGTTGTTCTGTTGTTGTGAGCCCACAGCTTTGGTTAAAATTTTCTCTCCAACGTACGTCTTGTCCACTCTGAAGGGAGACAGATTCCCGTACTTATCTCTCTTCAGGAAGACCACGTCACTGTTCACCTGGAGGAAACGATTTCAAGATATTGTGAAACTCTGTGCTGATCAGATATTGTCCCATTGGTTTTTATGCTTCGCTAACCTCAGCGAACACAAAGCCGCAGTCAAACGGGTAACACACGTGACCCTCCTTAATGGCAATGACCGGCGCTGGACCACAGCGGAAAAAGCCTACGAACATGCACAGACCTGTTAACTCTCTGTTTAACTGTTGTTTCTTAATCTGTGCGCTCATCTGTTTGTCTCACCGTCACTGGTCTCCTGAGGCGTGGAGTCAACCACCTGCCATCCTTCCAGCCCGGGCGGCAAATCAGGACGCTTAATCATCACCTCGTTCCAGCAGTGGTAGTTCCTGCAGAGAGAGGCAGTGTAGCTAGTGCACTCCCAACGCTGGTCTCGAGTTCAAACACATGGGAGGGTTTCATGAGAAAGGGTGTCTAGCACTGAAGTCTTTCCCAAACCAAGCTCACAGGAACATTGTAATTATGATACGGTACCAGATGGAGTCCCTGGTGTTGCGTCTGTCTGGGGTGCCATCAGCATTGAAGAGGATGTCAGTCTTCAGGTTGCCCGTGTTGTCATGAGCTGAATTGTAGTTGGTGATGACCCTTGCTGGGATGCCAAGGCATCTGAGGACTGCAAGGATGTGAAATATATAAAAGCTACATTGTTTATTCAGGTTTTTGTTCCTGCAGAATTTCAATCAGTGCCTTGAATGGGCCACAGCCCAATTTGATCTGTGGTGCAGACTAATAAAATGGTTGCATAATCAATATTTTTGTACAGTAGATGAGTACAAGTAAACTCTAAAATGTAATGAAAATAAATCACTTATGAAAATAAATCATCATCAGTATGTGTAATTACACATGCATGACAGTTCACTTAGTTTGAGTCTTTTTATGAAGGTGTTATGTGGTCACTGTAGTCATGTTGGGTGTCTTTGAGAGTTTTTGTTGCTGTTGTCATTGTTTTAGATCTTTTTGATGGTTGGCTAAACAGCAGGGTTATTAAATATGAATGTGAAAAAGTTGCCGACCGACCCCTCATATCAACAGATGTTTTTTTTCTTTTTCGTACCAATACTTTTGTAATTTTTTAATAAAGCCATACAGTTTAACCTTCATACTGTGAATATTTTCTGAGTTACACACAGGGGTTGGTTGAAATTCTTACTTTTGTCCAACATTTCTGATTCCTCACAACTTCAAGTACAGGAGAGATCCAGGTGAAATTTCGGGGAGGAATCATAGCAAGAGGAGCCTTCTGTCAATATTTAGGTTTAAAGAAAACCTTCCAAATAACTTTTCTGAGATGGGTAAACAGCTGCCCATCTCATATGATGAAAACATTTAAAAGGTAGAGCGTGTAAAAATTTTCACTGCTGCATATCGGTACGCCGAGTTTGGTTTTCTTACTCCTCACAAAAGAAGTCTGTAATCCAAACAACGGTTGCTGCTATAGGACAAACATGTTTTAGTCAGCCAAGAGCAATCAAAAACATCACAATTAGACTGTTCCCAAAGTTTCTACTATTGTTTGAACTGGATCTGCCCTGGAGTTTTTCCCAATCTGTGGAAGGCTGTAGGTCCAGTGTTAACCTCAGTCACTGAATCTCACTGACTGATGACAACAATAGTGAGGTGAGTTGTTGGTAAGCGCCACCTTTTTTGGCACTGTTAGCCTCTGTTAGCCTCTGTTAGCTCCTGTTAGCCTCTGTTAGCTCCTGTTAGTCAAAAGTTAATTAAACTTCGTTTGAAGTGGATGCAATTTTGTTGGACTCCAATACTTAGTGAATAAACTCTCATAAAAACTGTTAATGTTATCAAACTGTTTATCGAAGGAAAGTGTGATTGTTAGGATGCTTGAGCCTAATGCTAGCTAGCATAATTTTAGCTTATAGCTAGCTGTAGTTGTTTAGCCGGCACTTGTCAGCTATCCGGAGACGGGAGGGTCACATGTTCAATTTTGTGATAATTGTGATAATATCAGGAATAAATGAGCATGTTTATGCATGTTTTTGTTTTTAGAGCCCTGACTTCAGTCGAAGAAATGAATGAAATTTCATTGCGATGTCGGTGGCGTTGTTCTCGTCATTTGCATTTTTGCTTCTTTGATAAACCGGACTCTCAGATGATGTGAACAACTTCACCTCTCCTCTGCCTTTGGCACATTATATATATGTAAAGTCAGAAGGGAGATGTTGTCCTCGGCTCCTCTATTTAAATATGATGGAGTAACTTGTTCCTATGTATTTTTAAAATATTGCTTATCAGTTCATAAGAATGCATATTTAGCTTCCTCTAAGAATCATTTTCTTATTAAATTACATTAAAAAAATTACTGAGTGTTCCTCTAACGTTTATTGTCTTTCTTTTAAAAATCGTTTTCTTGGAGCAATTGTAAAATTGATTTGCTTGCATTTTTTAATAGTATTTAAATGTGTTTTTCAGCCCTGAAATGTAACGTTTGAAAGCTCCTGAACCTATGAAGTTATGAAGCTTATAAAATTACTGGAAAAATAAGTAAAAAGTACCCAATATGTTCCTAACCCTATGTAGTTTGAGGGCCTGTAAGTTTGAAAGTACTCACAGAATGAAGGTAACATTTTATGCTAAAGTTACTGCAGTTAAAAGGCTGATTCTGAGGAGGTGAGGTGGGATGTAAACAGAGCACATGCTTACAGGTGTTGAAGACTCCAGCGTACACCCAGCATTGAGCGAAACAGACCGGGACTCCGGTGTTGGCGTACTGCAGCAGGATTTTGGTGCTGCCAGTCCAAGACGTCGGGGGTTTGCCCATGGAATAGTCATTGCTCCAGTTCCCAACCATCACACCGTTGTCATCCTGAGAGTTCATCTGCAGGAGCGGGCAGGTCAAAGGTCAGCAAAAAATAACTGACTTCTCTTTTTTAAGGAATTCAACCTCTCATCTCTGGTGTGGTACCCCACAAGGTCCTGCTGTTGCACCTTTCATTGAGCGGTTGTACCCTACAGCAGCCGGTCTTGTACAATCTATCACGTTCACCAGTGACTTCTTTATGTTAGGTTCTGTTTATGTTGGGCCAAAACAAAAGCCAACCGACCTGATTTGTTTAGCTTGTTTAGCATGTGGTGAAAATCCCACCTGACCTGCCTAAACCCATTTGTTCTTCTTGACCTTGTGCAATTTAAGAGCTTAATGTACTGTATGAGACTGGAGCAGGGAACCCAGAGAAAACCCACCAGGCAAGGGGAAAACAAAACCCTGTTGAAACCCAGAACCTGCTTGCATCAAGGCAACGACAAAGTCTTAAAATCAAGACATTAGATTGAATATTTCACCCTATTTCTTTTAGTGTTTGGTCAAACATTGACTTATTTGTCCTGTAAGTGCACCTTAAATCTAGAAGATAGGGTGAAACTGCATTTTGATCTTTGAAAAAGTGGAAATAGTTAACTTGAGGTCATTTTCCCATTGCTATGACTATGGTGACACAGTTAATCAGTACTCAGGCTCTGTATTCTCACCATGGCAGATCCCACCCTGACCAGCTTGACAACGTTGCCCCGGTCGTAGATTGGCATCTGAGACGCATCCAGAACGAAGATACAGGCGTCCAAAATGCCGCGCTCAAACTGCAAAGAGTGCATTTTAATTAATTATAAGCTGATAAATTAATCAATAAATTACTTTATTGTTTTTATGTGATCAAGTATTTGTACTTACCTGCCCAAATGTCCATGGACGCTCTACCACAGAGCTAGATGAACCCAGGTAGATCACCCCTTCATCGTTCAGGACGTACTCCTGTCTTTCTGCTTCATTAGGAAGAAACACGTGATCGTCTGCAAACAGAAACGCTTTGCTGTAAGAACTTTCATTTGGCTACAAAGGCATCGTGATATCCATTTGTAAATGTCAGTCAAACACAGAGACCTAGAGTTCATTATCATCTAGATCTACAGAAAAATACAACGGTGTGTCATCTGCATAACTATGGTAACAAATGCTGAGCTGTCTTATAAGGTTTCTAAGCAGCAGCATGGATAAGAAGAAATGTACCAGATCAAGACGCCTGCCTTGTGGAACTCCACAGAAACCTCACTGATCTCCAATCTCCACAGATGATCAACAACCCACTGTTCCTGCTGGTGAATGTAGATTTTATGATCTGTCGTATTGAAGGCCTCATTCAGTCTCTAAAATGTTCTATAACCAGACTGTAACTTACCACTGTTTCCATCTTTCTTTAAGAAACCACTACATTTGTACAAATATTACGGGAGGTTGGATATCTGTCTGTAATCAGTATATTTGTGGTTTAACTAAAGGCATTTTAAAGCAGAGGGAAAGTTTGCTTTCTCAAGTAATGGATCAGTGATCATCGTGACAGGCTTGACGATAAATTATAAACGTAAACAAGGTCATCAGTGCGAACAGTGGGATCTGAGATATGTTTTTGCCTGATGAGGTGAATCAATTGGTTGAAAAAGTTGACACATTTGTCAGAGGTATGATGGACCTCTGACAAACTCTGGAAGAGCTATGACAGATATTTCACACTGTAAGAGCCAATTAAAGGTTAATTTTATTGGTACTGGTAAAATAATTAGAGGAGAAATATACATGTTTGATGTTAAGAATATAATTTCTAGTTGATTTCAAAATACTGTTTTGTTAAAGGTATAGAATATAGAAGTGCGACATTCTAATGCGCTTTTTAGTATTTTGGGCTTCCGGCACACTGTAATTACGTAGTTGGGGAGTCGGATAAGCTGGAAGCAACACAGTTTTTTGACCGAGTCTTGCCATGTAAATCAAAAGTTTCAATAAACATATTTTTTGCAAGAAAAGTACCTGGACTTGCTCGCGTTTCAAATGCATGTTGCCAGACTGACTCCTAAAGGTGGTACAGAAGAGTGAAATAGAGATGGAGTGCCGCCACTACACACACCTTTAATATTATTATAAAGGGTCACTTTTGTGTAACTATGAGATGTATGAAAAATTATGCAATGGATTTAGATTTATTGAATTCCAACTCATTTTACATAGCTGAAAAAAAATGTATGTCATTTATCTTTGGCAGACTGAGGTGCAGATGAAGCTGCACTGATTCTCATCATGATTTCACTTTTACTCTACCAGCAGGGGGCAGTAAGCGCAGAGGAAATGGTACCTGGACACCAGGCGTTGAAGAGCAGGTACAGGTCAGTGGTGGGGTCCCTCTTGGTGCGCTGCATGCCCATGCCAGTGGAGATGGCCACGTACACCTGAAACTTCCCCACAATGGCGGCGGCATCTGGTGTGATGCCGAACATCACAGATGTACCCTGAGATTGCAGAATCCGGCCTGACCACGAACTGCTGCCACGGTTACCGAAGGTCACCATCACCAGGGAGCCCTTATTGGGCGAAGGATCGGAGCCTGATGGAAGAGTTATTTTTTAATTCTTTATTTATCCAGGTGAAAAAATCATTTCCAAAGAGATCGTTTCTCATTGTAATAAGAAAAATGCAATGGGATGTTTTTACGTTACAAAAACACATTTTTAGGAGTTGGTTATTTCTACCTTACATCAATAAAAATAAACACATAAAAATACATAAAATCCTGGTCAAACAGGTTACATTTTTATATTTTAACGACTTCAGTTTGTGTATTTGAGGCCAGATGTGTGTGAACATCTGTCAGCTCTGCAGTTGTGTGTTTAACATGGAGTGTTTCCTAATGGCCGGGCCGTGGGGAGAGCTGTGTACTAATTAAGCAGCCAAACGAATGTGAAGCTGCTTAATGAACTGACGGCCGTCTGATTGCTCAGTGGGCGACTGTTAACGAGCGTCTCTTCATCAGCTAATTGCTTAATGAGGGAGCACCCCCCCCACACACACATGTGTCAGTTTAGAGAAAAATGTTAATTAGCAACACTCAGACCAGGCAGAGGAACAAAATGAGAAAAAATGACCTGAGATACTAAAAACTGTGTGTGAACAAAATCCCTCGATTGGACTGATCTGCAGGTGTCTGGGTATTTTAACAAGTTACTGATCGCTGTTAATGCTCAGGTAGGTAGAGCAGGTGGGGAGGAAACCTCAAACAGTTCACTGTTCACTAAACTGGAAAAAGACGGATAAGCTGCCATCATACAATTTAAGGCAAACTATAATCCCAACAATACCAAAACCAAAGCCACACTGGTCTTTGAGGATTCTCTGAAATATGGGCTGATATTGGGAGGAGGGGTCTCACAACAAGCATACGAATCATGCAAGCGTAAAAAGACACCAAATGTTTAAAAATTAAGGGAATTTTAAACTGTGTCAGTAGCCTCTTGGAACATTTGTTTCAATTTCTTTACTCTGCTCTATGAAAAATACCAACGATAACAGAGTTTGATGTTAAATAGTATTTTTGCACCAACGAGGTGACTTCCAATGAAAACATTGCATATCTCAGCGTGGTGTGCAGCGTGTCCTTAAAAAAATCTGAGAGCACTGGACAGACGAAGTTTGAGGCCTTAAAAGCTCTACGGCACATGAAGAGTATCGAAGCCCAGAATTCAAACTCACCAATCGTAAACTCGATGTGGAAGTCGTCCTCCGGAGCCAGCGGGCGGTTGAAGGTCACCTGCATGACGAACTCCTGACCACGGCGCACCACCAGGTTCTGCATGTAGTAGTCGGTGGTGTAGTGCTTCGGCTTGTTGACGTCCTGACACATGTCGATTTTCAGTGCCTCCAGCAACACTGAGGGGGCGGGGACAAAGCAGAGGACACTGGTCATCGACTGGCAGCCATGACAGGTGAAATATAGCAGCTCCTCGCTTCAGAGTGTTGCAGAGTACTCAACAACAAGACAATGCAAGGCCCGCCACACGATAAAGGAGGTGCTAACGTAAAACAACAGGGCTGGAAATGAGCAGGTGCGCTGTAAACGGTCCCCAGACACAGGTGACGCAAGCAGGTCTCACCTCCACCAGGTGCAAACGCTCTGGGCGTGACCTCAGATTCAGCAACGCCTTCAAAAGGTTCAAATTCTGGAACACCATCTGAATATGACAGGTTGGAGGTCGGCAGCTGGAGGAAAAAAAGTCAGGCAATAACTCGTTTTTGGTTAAATTCAAAATGAACTGTTAATTTTGTTGTGAGGCTACCGGCTTGGCGTAGCGCCCCTTCTGGGTTTCAGCGGTTGGACCAGTCATGGTTGTCAAAGGTCAAAGGTTACACTGGGGTGATTGGTCAAAGACAAAGAGAGCAAAAGTCCAGGAAAGAAATAAACACAGTTTATAGCATCGTATTGTTTAATATATTCTTATGTATCTTTCTGTTATTTAAAAAGAAAGACGACAATTATTTACAATGTAAATAGAAAAACGAATAATAACAATATAATGTAAGAATGATTTCCAATGTAAAATATGAATAATTATTATTTACATTGTAAATAAATAAGTCAGTGCAGCGGGAGCAGGTACAACCTCTGCTCGAGCTTCAGACACTCACCGCTCTGATGAAGAGGAGCTCGTCCTGCTGCGTCTCTGATCAGATGGTGATCGAGTCGACTTCAGCATCACTTTATATCCACACACACTTCCTCTTTTCACTCACACACACTGGGTTTCCCGTCACTTCTGAGGACTCGCACTGAACAGCTCATGACCCAGTAGGTGGCCTTGACCCACCCGATCATGTCGTAGCACCCACAGTGGGCGGAGGTCACGCTGCCCTCTGGCTCCATTCAAAACTTCCATTAGAAATTCTCAGATTTTAGTTGCAGAACAAACTGAATTAACCATCTTAAACCCAACAGAAACAAAACTGCTAACGTGATTGAATCCTATGGTTAAAGCATATGAAATCAATAAAGTAGATTCTAGTTCAATTTTTTCTTTGTTTTCTGGTCGACTCTTCACGGCGTTGCTTCACCTCATTGAGGTTTGCAGCGTTCGTGCTGCTGCGCTCGGATCTTTGACACGCGGCTGGTACACAGACGAGCTGGTGTCCGCTCAGATCATCCTCCCTCCAGCGTGCTGAAGCTGTATGAGGTGTTTGTGCCGCGTTTGGTCTCATTTGAAGGACGTTGTTCTTATTTCGTTCAGATGCAGCTTTGCAAACCTAAGCCATGCTGCCATGTTCTTGTTAGAGAGAAGAAGCTTCTAATTGTGCTGTCATGAACTTTAACCTTTAACATGCTGACTGGGACCATTTGGGTTTTTTGGGGCTTCTCTGAGCGTTCCACAGTCTGATGTTCACTCCTGGGACGACTGACGCCGTCTTTAATGTTTTCCAATTAAAAAATCTTTCTCAGGTTAGGATGACAGACATGAATGCTCCACACATACACACTGTGAAAACATCTGCTTTTACTGAGATGCTCACACTGATGATGATCAAGTGCATTCGAACACCAGCACTTGTGTGATACTTCATTCCTGTTGAAGCAGTAAGGATGGTTTTCACAGGCTGCAGTGTTGCTAAGGCAAAGCTAGCCAGACGCAGCCGGACAGGCAGACTGAGCTTCAAACGCAGTGACGAGCAGCCTCCATTTCTGAAAAAAATCCGCCTGTTTTAAAATGCAGTTTGTTGTGTGTAATGTGCAACAGTCAGTGTGATGCTGCTGAACACTGCTGACCAGCCCATCAGCTGGTTTCAGCACCTTAACCAACAAACCTTGCTCTGCACTCATGTTGCAGCCGTTCCCACCGTGCTGCAGACGTTTATGCTCTAATGTTAAAAACAACAGAAAGTCACGCAGCTTCCATAAATCTGTTTCCTCTGACTCTGATCAGGTCGCCCTGACATGACACGCTGCTCCTGATTGGTCTAATCAGCCACTTCCTGTTTGGTGCCTGACACTAGAATAAGCAGAAAACGACCCAAAACAGATTCAGATAAGAACAAAGGCATGAGAGAGCTCAGATATGATTAACTCTGAGTTTAAACCTTCAGACTGTTTTTAACCTCCTGTTTAAAATAAAATTTTCTACCAAAACCATCATTTTTAAAACCTGTCAGGCAGATTCAGTTCGGATGTCTGCAGATGTTCACAAACACAGAAGCTCAGATTTTGTGGAGGCCGATGAAACATCATCAGGAGAATCTTTATGTTATGATACAGCATGAAACCTTACAGCAGGCCGCTGTCGAATGTGACCAAGCTTTTTATTTATACAGCACCAAATAACAACAACATATTGTACAGTAGATTGTACAATAACACACAGAGAAAAACCCAACAGTCATATGACCCTCTGTGAGCACTTTGGCCACAGTGGGAAGGAAAAACTCCTTTTTAACAGGAAGAAACCTCCTGCAGAACCAGGACATGCTGTGGAAGATGTCACAGTATGTAGGTGGAGCAGCGTGGTGGCATCGTCCTCACTCACTCCACCAGCTACACCCTGCTAGCACCGGCTCAGACCCTCTGCTCCTTCTCTGGTTTCGTTTGTTGTCTCTGAGATTCACAAAGTTGCTGAGCAGAGATTTTGGTTTGGTCCATACTGATGTGACAGCATCACTAAGTTCCTGCAGATTTGCTGGAAAATGGGACGAGAACATAATCTTCAATAAGCTGGACATGATGTGCTGGTTATATGGACCAGAATGAATTTACGTTTAAGACGTAAACATAACATTTATCTGAGAAAAAAAGCTTTAAAAACAAAGTCCAGTTGTGATATTTTAGGGTCAGCAGAACTTGTAATGTTGTAAATATTATGAGGTAATAGGTGCAGAAATGTTTGACACAAAGCTATGAAACAGGATGAAAAGAACAGAAATAAAGAAATATTCTTTGATGAAGAGACAAAAAAAATTAAGAATATTAAAAACTGGACATCAAAGAATCAAATACACTGCAAACAAAAGTGCATTTTATTGTTGTCATGTAGCTTGTAGCTCACAAACTATGGTTCAGGGCCCTTTAAATGGCCACCAGATAAACCTGAAGTATTTTATTTATTACTTTACAGATATAATCGTTTTATGTGATGTGTAATCAGTCACCAGATGAAATGATGACACATGATTTTCGATTGGAGGCCCGTTCGTCTCCCAGAGGACAGTCACCGTCTCTCACCTCCGTCTGAGTCATCACGACTAGCTCAGGGTTTTATTGTCTGTCAGCAGATCTGAAATCTGAGGGAAAAAAGAGACAAACAGAAGGACAAACAGGGAGAAAGCAGAACAAAGGCAGATAAAAACAAGGACAGAAGACGACAATGAACTGTCAAGAAGATAAATGCTGTTTAGAGGAGCTGTTTGAGGTCAACTGGTGTCTGAAAGAGAGGAAGGAGGAGGAAAAGAGGAAGTGAGAGCAGGAGGTCACACAGCTCCTCTGACATGTCGACTACATTATCAATAAAGTCAACAGATACAAGCTGAAAGTCACCAGTCAGCAGATGTTCACCGCAGAAACTTCCACTGATAAATGTGCAACAAGATGTCTGCAGGAAAGAACGGATGAGAACATAAAGGTGAAAGTGTGAGACAGACAGACAGGTGTGTGTGTGTGTGTGTGTGTGTGTGTGTGTGTGTGTGTGTGTGTCTGTGTGTGTGTGTGTGTGTGTGTGAGAAAACAAACAGACAAAAGTAACATTTAAAAAAGGTTGTGAAAGTTACAAGACTTGGCAAATGATTATTATACAAATTTGAATATTATGAAAAGGACAACCAATCAAACAAACACAAAACTAACTAATAAACTAACAAAGAACCAACCAATCAAGTTTTTGAGTTTAACAATCAGATTTGTCGTTTTTAATATTCCATCATTTTAATGAGCGACTTCAACATTTTAACTTTAGAGGAGTAAAAATCAGAAACAGGATCTCAGAATGACCGAGAAAACCGTTAACGAGCAGCAGGCCGTCAAGGGTCAAAGGTCACCTCACAGCTGTAAGCAAACATGATGCAGACAAAAGAAGAAGAACTCGCACCACTTAATAACAAACAGTGTGAAAAACTTAGAGCTGAACTCTTCAGGTGAACCTTTAATCAGTTTATGGCTGCTGACATCAGGCAGATCAGCAGGCAGAAAAAAAGGACATTTATGAAACAAAAACGATAAAATTATTACATAAAAATATTGAAACATTACAGGAAATAAGCTCTAAAAAATATGAGACAGTAAAATAAAAAATGCTGATTAATGAAAAGGTGACAGTAACTCTGGACGAGCGACGCAGTGAGAAATATGTCGCCTGAAAGCCAAAAACAAAACTATGAAACAAAAGTAGGAACCATCACTGATCTGCTGTTTCAGATTTTACTGCTGGAGTCAGAGATGACTCGTCATCAGGTTTCTCACTTTGTGTCTCACTGTGTAAACAAGCTGCTCTTTACATGCAGACGTGATAAACGACGCAGGCCTCAGCGTCAGAGTAATAAATACATATTTTATAATCATTTAAAATAAAAGAAGTTATTTTAAATATTTATATTTAAAATAAATTAAAGTACAAATACTTAAATATTTTAAATGTTTTAAATATTGAAGTATTTGTACACATGGAATACACATATCGAATAAACTTGTTACATAAGAGTCCAGGAAAAGGAAATGAGAGGATTTAAAAAAAAGAAAGACTGTGCAGCAGGATAAAGATATGAAAAGTTAAAACATGTCAAATAAAAACAGAAACATGTGAGATCAAGTAAGAAATGTGAAACAAAAGGAAAAAACCATCAAATATAAAAGCAGAAAATACATGAAGAACATGTGAGTTCATTACTTTGAACTGGGGAGCGGCTTCACTTAAAGAGCACAAAGGTTGCTGGTTCAGTTCCAGCCAGAGACAAAACCTCCTCTGCAGGGTTACATCACGAAGCACCCAATGACAAAGCTGAACAAATATGTGAGCATCGTTTTATTGGAACTCTGACTTGCAGTTATGTGCTTCTACCAGCAGATGGCGCAGCTCACTGAGAAAACAAACGGAGGCAGAGGGGATGATGACGATGATGCTACAGCCTTTTCTTACAGGGCCAGGTTCACCTGCTGAGCACACGCAGACAGCAGAACACCTGAAACACATCTCATCATGCTTACCTGTGGAGGTGAGGCCCCTCCCCCTGCTGGTTTAGAGAGAAGAAGAAGAATCAACACTACGTGTTCGTTCTGGGAGGTATGATGCGGTTCCCTGTGGTCACCAGCAGGGGGCGCTGATGACTCTTACAGAGTCAGAAGTGGGGCAGGAGGTGAGGAAGCAGAGTCCAGCTCTGTGCCTGCTGCTGATTGGACGGCAGCATTTGAAGGTCAAAGTCAAAGTCAAGGAACAAGGTCAAACACACACACACACACACAAATTTGACATCCCTCAAAGGAGATCACATTGATTTAAAAAATTGATGTGTGTGTGTGTGTGTGAGTGTGTGTGCTGCAGAGCCTCGGGGAAACATCTGTGTTAAAATGCAGCAGCGAGGTTGGTTTCACATTCAGCTGACGTCAGCAGGAGGAGGAGACGTGATCCCCACCATGTGTGTTTCATTCACACACACACACACACACACACACACACACACACACACACACACACACACACACACACAAACACACAGTCAGCCAGGGGACGTCTACTGCTGATTTCCATCAGTTTCATTCCTGGACTCTCACAGAGCAGCTTTGCTTGATTCGCAGCTCAGAATAATCCTTCTTTATCTAGTCCAGCCTGTCAGTTCATCCTCTGCCTGAAACAGGCTGTTTACAGCTTCCTCGTAGACATAAGACAGCGATCATCAGTGTTTATGGAGGACCAGTGATCAGGTCTGTCATGAGCTGAAGACCCCAATGAAAAAGCTTTAAACAGAAAAACAATGATCATAAAAATGACTCCGACTCTAAAGAGGAAAGAATAGCCACAAGTGACCAAATAGATCCAAAAGAAACCAAAACAAGCAGAAAGTGTTGGCAAACAACAAAGACCAACAAACAAGAGACTCACAGCTTAAACGGTCACAAAGAGACACAAACTGAGCAAGAAGAGGATAAAAAGACTGAAATAAGTGCAGGAAATGACCAACAAGAGACAGAAAGAGACACCAAGAACACAAAGAGGCACAAAATGACACAAAAACACAGCCTAAAATAACACAAAGAGGCACAAAATGACACAAAAACACAGCCTAAAATAACACAAAGAAACTTAATCCTACAAAAAAACAAGAACATGCCAAAAACACCACAAAACAGCCAGAATGATGGAAAACAGGCTCAAAACAGCCAGAAATGCAGTAAAAAGATGCAAAAGAGCCAAAAGATCAGGAAGAGAAGCAAAACTGCTCGTCTGCAACCGCTCAGTGTCACACGGATGTGGGCGGAGCCAGTCGGCAGGTACGGTGACGGCACAGACGATCATGTGACAGACGTGTGGATTCGTGAAAAGGTTTGATGAGCCGTGTGCGTTTCCAGGAAAGGTCAAAGGTCAGCACAGGTGTGGACGCATGTCCTGCAGTCACATTTCAGGCATGCTCAGAGTGGTCACATGTGATGAGGGACCGAGCGTGTTCACCTGAGCTTCCTGAGACCGCCCCCTGAGGGCTCCACGCTCAGGACGCCGGCCTCTGTTCGGGCCTTTTGGCGGCTGTTTCGTGATCGTTCGTCTTTTGAGCCTCGATGATGTTTTTTTGGCTCTTTTTGGTTATTTGTGATTTTTTTCTTGCAGTTTTATATTTGTTTGCTGTTTTCTGGCTGTTTTTGGTGCTTTTCCTGTGATTTTGTGGTCCTTTTATGTCCGTCAGTTTTTATTTTGTGGCTGTTTTTTTAATCATCGTTCGTGTCTTTGTGATGCTAGTTTCTGCGTGTGGTGATGTTCTGTTGTTCTGTTTGTTGTTATTTTGTGTCTGTTGTTATTGTTTTGTGTCTTTGTGATCATTTGTGTGTTTTTGATCGTTGTGTATTTCTTTTGGTCAGATATTACGTTTGTAAAGACGCCCCGCCCCCTCCGTAAATATGACCGGCCCACCCAACATCAGTGATCAGTAATGTTATGATGTTGAGTATGATGCTGTATTATTCTCATCGTCTGCAACATCAAAGTGACGGCAGAATGAATGAATGTGTGATATCAGTGTGAACGCCTCTTTGACGCTCACACTTTGACCTGGAGTGTAAATTCTTGTCTGAGGCCTTTAAATATATGTTTAATAATAATAAAATAATATAAATATAAAATAAAATAAAAGTTAATTAATAATTAATTAATAATTAATAGAAGAATTCACATTATTTTCATAACAAATTAAATAATTCTCAGTGCAATACCAGAAATGACCACCAGGAGGAAACTGAACAGAAACACACCTGTGAAGATTCGGCCTCAGGCGTTTGAGGGGAGGAGCTTAACTTCAAACACAAAAGGTCCAATTAAAGAAATAAAAATAAATCCAGTTTATTAATAAGAGAAGGGGGCGTGTCCAGCCAATCAGAGCGCACGTCCCATAATAACCCAAACACAGTAGGGGAACTATTTTCCTATAAAGGCCGGTGTAGGTATTTTATACTTTTATTTTTTTAATATTATGATTTTTAAATGCAGCATTTTTGTGCTATAGAAATAAACTGGACCTATTTCGATATTTAAATGTTTTAATGTGTTTATGTGAATTAATGCTGAAGCTTAAAGTCTGCTCAGGTTTAAATCCAGTGCGCATGACAGTGAAAGGCCTTTGGGAAGCTGTACAATTTACTTTTATTTTTATTATGAAATATTAAAAATGGTTTATTTAGCTCTTGTTCATCTCGGTGGATAAAGAGCGCGTGAATAATTTTCGCTTTATTGGGAGGAAAAAGGCCTTTCAGACGTTTCAGATTTCCTCCTTTCAAACGTCTCAAAGGGATAAAAAACAATCATGTCACGGAATCATAAAAGAAGGATAAATAATATTAATGAGGGAGGAGAGGAGGAGGAGAGGAGGAGGGGCTTTCTCTCTCTCTTTTCTTTTTTCTCTCCGGACGCGTAAAAACGAGCAGGAAGCGCCGCGCGCACAGAGGACGGAGAGCCGCGCGGAGGGAGCAGCTTCACACTAAAAGAGCAGAAGAAGAAGCGAAAAGAAGAGGCGAAGAAGAAGCGGGGGAGCAGGCGGAGGACTCTGCTGGATGTAGCTGTTTGCGGCTGTTTTGCGGGGAATGTGCGGCTCCTCCGCAGCTGCTCTCCAACTTTGCGAGTCTCTGCTCTCATGCCGAGAGGCGGACGCAGAGGATGGGAGTTACCTGGTCCTCCAGATGCCTCGCGCTCTTCCTGGCTCTGCACATAGGTGAGCGCAGAAAGTCACGCTTTGCGGGTTTTTCTCTGTAATTGCACCAAATTCCAGGATGAAAGCTGCGCTTTTAGACGTGTTTGCAGATGATGAGGAGCTTGTTTCACATTTGTTATCATGAAAGAATTTTCTTCTTCTTTTGTGACCTTTAAAGTGTCTCTGTCGCCGCTTTTCAGTCACTTCTCATTTTTATTTCATCGCCTGCAGAAATAAAAGAAAAACCCGAGTTTCGGGTGAAATGTTCTGCTTCTTTGAGTTGTTCTGAGTCTGCGCAGAGCCGAGGCCGTCCGTGGGGCAGATGGAGTGTTTTTTCTGAATCGTGTCGGTGCTGCTGTCCGGACGTTTCTTGTCCTAATGAAGCCGCGGAGACATGTGAGCGGCGGTGGGCTCCACTTCACATTCGGCGCGTGCGCGTGTGCGTGCATGTGTGCGCTAACAAGGGGAATGCCCCCCTCCCTCCGCCTCCCCCCTCC
The DNA here is from genome assembly GCF_051167445.1 of Perissodus microlepis. Lineage (NCBI taxonomy): Eukaryota > Metazoa > Chordata > Actinopteri > Cichliformes > Cichlidae > Perissodus > Perissodus microlepis. Next base: position 31,522,310 of record NC_140469.1, read on the forward strand.
CCTCCTCGGTGTCCCACGCTGGACGCGTTTTTATTTGATTTGAATCATTTTTAATTCAAAATGTGCGAAAAATAAAAACATGTTTTGTTTTATTTCGCTCTGATTTTTACGGCCCTTCGTGATTTTTAGTTTCGAGTGTTGAAGCTTCACAAAGGAGAAAAAGGCCTGAAAAAAAATCACAGAAATGTCGGAGCGGATCCGCAGTGCGCGTGAAACTCGGAGGATGGAGACGGCACGAGCCCGCGTTTAACCCCTGCAGCTGCAAAAATAAAATAAAATAAAAATAAATTCAAATGAATAAAATATAATATAATACAATAAAATGAGCCGATACATTTCTTGTGGGCAGCCGGGCTCGTGCACGCAGGAACAGCACGTTTGATTTCAGCTTCCACGTAAAAATAAATCAGGTGTTTCCGCGGGATCCGTCTAATAACTGGAAGGAAGGAAATTAAAAATTTCCAGGAGCAGAAACGCGGAGATGATTTCTGTTTTTCTGCTGTTGCATAACAACGCTGTGGAGGATGGCTCAGTGTGTGTGTGTGTGTGTGTGTGTGTGTGTGCGTGCAGAGGGATGCTGAATTATTCAGGACGCAGAGTCCTCGGTGCTGATGTTAGTCAGAGCTCCGAGCAGGAGGTGAAGGAAGATGAGGAATCAAGAGAAAATCCACGCGCTCGCTTTCACGTCCTTCACGCACAGCGGTGACCATCAGAACCGAGCGAGGCCAAAATGCGTGGAATGATTCCACGCAGGTGATTTTTCCCTGCAGGGAAACGTCTCCTCCTCCTCCTTCTTTCACTCACAGAGAATCTGATCTTCGTCCCGTTTTCATGTTTCCGCCGTGAATCTTTCGGCGTCTCCGAAATGCTGCAGTCTGATTGGTCCGAGGTTTGGCGCGCCGCTGCAGCACAATCCTCAAAATCATTTGAACAATAAATTTATGACACGCACATCGAAAACACGGCTCATGTTCACGTGTTTGGCTGTTTTTGAAACTCACACGTGGGCATCAAATTCAGAGTAAAGATCAGAATCGAAACTGTGGAGATTTTGTGGATTTTTAGGGTTAAAATTTCCGTTTTTGGCGCATTTTTACGCACGAAAATGGCCTCGTGTGTAAAGGAGGTGGGTGTGTCCGCCGCGTGAAGCTACAGCACGCTGCTTTTGGCATGACACACTGCAGGCAACAGTGTGTGTGTGCGTGTGTGTGTGTGTGTGTGTGTGTGTGTGTGTGTGTGTGTGTGTGGACGTGGGGTGAATGAGTGCACGCGTGCTTGATGGGAGGCGTGAACGAAAAAGAGGGAAATTAATTAATGTGCACGACAGCGGGTTCCATCAAACAGGAATAATAAAAAGTAGATAATTATAATAAAATAAAATAATAAATAAAAATAAATAAATAAAGATCATGGGGGGGGGGGGGGGGGGCGCATTCTTTTTTTTTTTAATGGATCAGAAATAAAAGCATCGTTGGAGATGAAAAAACAGAAATTACACGCGACAAAAACGAGTCAAAGCGACTGAAATGTGTAAGAAAGAGAAAGAAAACGGGGAAAAAATATAAAGAATAAAACAAACGCACGTAGCGGGTTTTTTAAAGGCGCAAACCAGAAATAAAAACGCAACTTTTGCGCAAGAAAAATGCTGCAAAAAGCCCCAAATTTACCCCCAAACTGTCGCAAAGCTCCGTTTGGATTTCTTTGATTCTTTATTAAAAATAAATTCCCCATAAAAACGTTAAATTTGAGCTTTTGTGAAGCCGAGACTGGGGAGGGCGCGTTTTTATTTTTTATACACTTAGTTGTTGCAGCCATATCATGCAGCCTATTAGAGATGATGTAATGCTCCAACATACAGCGGGAGAGAGACAATGGAGAGAGTGAGGGAGGAGGAGGGGGAGGAGGTGCGCTTTCATTCATTTATTCATTCAGATTAAATTTCGGGAGCAACAGGAAGCAGAAACGTGAAACCTGCCGTGACAAAAAATCACGTTAAGTTCAAAATGTTTCCTGAAAGTCGCTGAAGATTAAATATGAGGCAGAATTTAAAAGTGCGAGCGGGGAATAAAAACGCGATTTAGATTTTATTCAAATTAAAGATTCAAAAAAGAAAAAACAGGAATTCGATCTAAAGTCCAAAAATCAACTTCGAGCTGCAGAAATGCACAAAAACCAGAATCAGGATCATCAAAGAAATGCCGTCACGTGCTGCATCCTGACAGGAAGTGGGACAGAGGAAGGAATGGGGTTCTTTTAACGGTGCCTCACGCGCATCCTCACGCGCATCCTCACGCGCTCGTGTTTCGTCCTCAAACTCTTTTAACCTAAACACGGATCTTATTGAATCTGCGACCTCCAATAAAGAAAATTCAGCTTTTAAAAAAAAGATATTTTTGTTTTATTGTTGAAAAACAAAAAAACATTTTTTCCTTCATCCGACAAACAGCTGCTCGCCTCCTTTTTCTACTGGATCACGTGGTCTGTGGTGCCTCTGCTGGTCATATAAACAAGTAATGATTTAATGCTGTTCACTCATTAAACACAACTACACAATGTTACTGTATAATATTACATTTTTATAAGAAAATGTGTCCGAGGAGGAAAAATAAATAACATTTCGTATTATTTTAAATGAAAAGCTTATTTTATGGAGATTTCTGTGACATTTTCATTTAATTTAAACAAATAAAAAGAAATCAAGAGATATTATGGGGACACATGGGAATATTAAATACATAAACATGTTATAATATTAAAAATATAAAAACCTTAAAATAAATCCTCCTAAAGCTGATTACAAAAAGTCAAAAATTCAAAAAGATTCTGAAATAAATCCCAGATAAAAAAAATAAAAGAAATCAATAAAACTTCCAGATGAACAGAGACGAGATGAATCACACTGAATACAAATAGTTTGCTGAATTAATCTGTTGGATTAAAAAAAGATCATCTTAATATTTTGGGGTCATTTTAAAACTAAACACAAAATGTTGTTTAATGAATGAATAAAACAAATTAATTAATTTTTATTCTGAAAACATTTAAAACCTTTTAAATAAAAATGATTTTTAAATAAATTTTCAGGTCAAACCGTCAGTACGTTACAATAACAGTAATTTAAATAAGGATCATCATTAATGCTAATCTGTGTCAGTGTCATCAGAGTATATTTATACATCGATTAAAATAAAAGACATAATAAAATCACAGGTTCACTATCAGCTGATGTGCGACATTCAAACCCTGCTCGTTAAACGTATCTCTGTGCAGATTTAATGAATCAGAAATATGAAGACGCAGAAACATGGAAACAATCACGAGTTTCATTTTTCAGAGGCAGATGTGGTTTCTGTCCTAGCACGCCTTCACTGCGACACACGTCACAGGATTTATTTTTTCAGACTAACGGAACGAAAACGTTTGATCTTATGATCTTATCACTCGGTATGCCAATGAGGACATATGTGACGAGCTAACAACCAAGCTCTCTAATTATGAAGTAATCAGCTGGAGACAATTGAAGGCCGACAGAGACTGAAATGAGCACAAAGACAAAGTTTGATCGATGGTTGAGCAGAGAACTGAGGTCAGGCTGTAGTTAGTGTAGCTTAGCATGAAGCCTGGAGGATCAGCGAGCCTGGCTTTGACCGAACTCCAGAAATGCATCTTCCAGTTCGCACCTCCAAATCTTCTCTCTGGTTGCACAAAGTAAAATTTTGTTCTCAGGCAGCATCGAGTGAAATGTGCTCGCTGTCTGGCTTTTATTCAGATTACAGAAAGTTCACAAAAGGAGGAAGTGCAGTTTGTGTTTGTGACCACAAGGAGGCGTCAGGAACACAAATGTTGTTATTTAAACAGAAACCGACAAACACTTTGGTATTTAGGCCAAAAACCTTTAAATGAAGATCTTTGTTAAATTGTTCTTTTATTTTGAAAAACCGCCTGTTTAACCACATGTTTATCCACCTGATTAACATTCATGCTTTAAACTTTCACTCAACATTCATGTCCCAGTGTATCTATCTATCTATCTATCTATCGATAGATAGATAGATAGATAGATAGATAGATAGATAGAGAGAGAGAGAGAGAGAGAGAGAGAGATACACACACATATATGTTTGTATGTTTTATGTAAATATAAAACAAATGAAAGGGTTTTAATTATGCAATAACATAAATACAGACTGCTGGTATATTTTGTCCGTGTTGGTAACAGGAAACAAGCTTTTATTTCCAGGTTTTGGTCTCCACCGTCTCCTCAGGGAACACATCTGCCTCTGAAAGCTGCATTATTGAAGCACTATTATGCTAACAGGAAGGGAACAGAGGGCTTTTAAAGGCTTTTACTCTGAAAATAATGATAGAAAACTGCTGAGAGAGAGCGCAGAGTGAACCAGGCCACTAAAAAGGTCTTTCCTGTTGTTGATCCTCCATAAAGAGGATCCTGTAGTGACCCTAGCTCATCGTGGATATGTGTGGAAACAGGTAAAGTAGATCCTACGTGGGTGATCAGTCTCCCCCCTCGTCCTCTAACAGCCGTGTCTCGTCCTACACGTCACGCCGTGTTAGCCCACGGTTTGATGGAGTGGAACCGGACAGCAGCACCCAAACCAATCAATCAGCCCGATCCCCTGCTTAACGAACCACACGCACGCAGCCACAGAGGTCGTGTAAAGGGGTGTGTGTGTGACTGCAGGGGTGTAGGAGGTCACATTTGGCAGCTTCATAGAGGCGTTTCCCTGTCATGTATGTTAGTTTGCACTGATGTGTTTCTAATGAGCAGAAGGAATAAAACCAACACAAACTGGAGCTGCGTGATCGTAACACTGAACTAAGACTCTGTAAGACTCAAGCTCCACATTATAACAGCTTTAAATCTGTTAGCTCTCCCTGATAAACCTGTGAGAACATTTGTAGATTCCACTTCTGTAAAATAATATTAGAAATTTTGCTCTTTTATTCTCAGATTTCACTCTCAGCTGATCTGATCACTCGTGCACTGTGCGGTCATGTTTTCATCTGTTTGTCTTCTATGATCTCCTCTTTAAAAACACGCTGCTCTTTGACAAACATGCTTAAAACCAACGAGTTCGTCTGAAACGATGTTCGGCTCGCTCTGTTTGCTGATGACTCCGTGTTTTATACGTGATTTGATTTCTGCTCAGTCGGCTGCAGAACAAAGCTGGGAGGGAGACTGTTAACATCTGGACTCGTTCCTCTGATAAAAGAACAGTTTCTATGTGAATGTTTTTGCACTGAAATAATAGTTTCTAGTACACAGAGTTGACCCAGTGTATTTAAAACTACATATAGACTGAAATGTGCAAATCAAAGATGCCAACAGAAAAGTCTTTCAGGTATTTTTGTCCACCACAGAGGACCTCATGAGCAGGCGAAGTCTCAAACTAACCGTGAACCAGATTAAATTAGTACAAATGTGGAGTTTCACTGTGAAAGTTGAAAAAAGGTTTAAATTGGGACAAAAAAGATATTTAAGGTTTAAAACAAGATGCAACAGATCTAAAACCTTTGTGCTGTAAGCTCCCACAGAAACAGTTTGCTTTGATGTAAACGTCTCCATTGTTTCTCACCACTCTTCAACCTCCTCTTCCTCCCCTGCAGTCTCCGTGTTGCAGACGGTGCTGGTCAGTGCTGGTCAATGTGACTCGGTGTTCAAGGGTTTCTCAGACTGTCTCATTCAGCTGGGAGACAACATGGCCAACTATCCCCAGGACCTGGACGACAGGCAGAACCTGCACCAGATCTGCACGTACGTTTACCACAAACACACACAAACACACACAAACACACCATCACATCAGTGGGGGCGGGGCTTATAGCATTGATGCAATTTATTTAAAAAAGTAAAAAATTCTAAGCAGTTTTCTTACAACTGTTGAAGGTATTTGTTTTTTCCCTCTGGATCTTTGTTCCAATAAACTAGTTTGTTTAATTAAATATATTCAAATATGTCATTTAAAGTCCAATAATGCGTAATCACATAGCAACAATAATTATAGTGCTAAGCTAGGCTACTAAAGGACATCAATCCACGTCTAACAAACCTCTCTGGTCCAAATTATTTAACCCCGTTAATCAATAAAGTGAAAAATATTAAGCTGATGTAAAAGTCAAATCAGTGTCTATAAACAGTAATGAGTCCATAAGAGGTCATAATAAGACGAGAGGTCGTTTCATAGTCTGCGATCAAACTCATAGAGAAAACACTGCATTCACATAACACAGGAAATGCTGTTTGAGCGATCCTCACTGCAGTTATTGATTTTATAGTTTCCGTCCTTTTCAAAACTACTTTTCCATGTGACAGTAATGAGTCAGAGGACAGAGATCTGCTCTCATGTGCCGACAAACTGGAGCTTAGCTGCAGTGGTTTGGTTTTACGGGGCCGTGTGAACTGGTCTGTCTCTAATGCTGAGCCCCATCTGTGACGCCGTGAAGAGTCTGCCACTCTGATCTCACAGAAACCAGTAAGAGTGATTTAACCGCTAACCCTGAGGGGGAAACGGGTGTAGTCAGTGGGGGAGTGCGCATATGTGCAGCCCAGATGACCCCCACCACCCACCATCTTCCCTTTAATCCACCATCCATCCCACCACCCAAACCGGGTGGGCACCAGATGGCACGCTGCAGCAAGGAGCCCCCACCCCTCCCCAAACACACATGACTTTTTAATTCAGTGACAGCTCCATCACAGCGGTGTTGAGGCGTGGCAGGAGGTGCGCGTTAATACGCCTCCTCACACACACACACACACACGCGCACACAGGCGTTAATTGCTCAGAGATGTAGCATCGACACGGCTCAGTTCAAGAGGTCAACATCAATAATAGCAGATTGGAAGATTGGATTAGATATGCTGTGTGTGTGTGTGTGTGTGTGTGTGTGTGTGTGTGTGTGTGTGTGTGTGTGTGTGCTGAAGCATGCATCGCCACATTAACTTGGAGGGGGATGGAAAAAAAACTGATGGGACAGATGAGAGAGAAGGACAAAGAAATAAAGAAGAAAACAAGCAGAGAGGAAGAGGAGGAGAAATCAGGCCAAGTGAGCATAGGAGGGAAAAACACGAGTATTAATATTTTATCAAACCAAGAGAGTGAAGAGGGGAAGACGAGCAGAGGAGGGGCTGTAGTAAAAGAAGGAAACAGCTGACGAGTCATTACCTGCGACGCCTTCCACATATTTTATTCTGTGAACCTTTAATGCATGACTGTAGTCTCCAAGTTTTAGACTGTAAAAGTTCTACATTCATAACATGAAATAAATGCCTGTAGATTCCCACAGTGGGGCCTTCAGCTGGATCACAACATGTGTGATCATAAATTCTTATGATTTAAAAACAGCTTCTAAACTTACATGATAAGGTTTCAGGATGAGATGCAAATCTTTATAATCTTAAAAAGATTTCTTTGGACTGAATCCAGAAACAGATACATTCGTACTGAAGAGTCTTTTTCACTCTGGTTCAACATTTTCATGAAATACTTAAAAAAACTGAACGAACAACCAACAATAAAAACGACTTTTTTACCATTTTTCAGCTTTTGATGCTGAACGTGTCTCACATCTCATCCATGTTTACTGCATTATTATCAGTATTACCCAGTATCGTTGCTACAGGTGGACGAGGAGGCGCCCAGTCTAACAGCATCACGTGTAGTTGAGCTTTCCTATAGAACATCGTCTATAAACACGCATGTTTTCTATACAAACATTCATTTGCAAAGTGCCACATGAATTCAAATCGGATAAAAGTGGAACACATGTGTTTGTACAGCAGGAGCAGAAAACCTACAAACTAAAGCAGGACTTTAACACTTTAAGTAAGCATGTAGTTACTGAATTTGAATTTAGTTTGCAGGAGGCATGAACAGCTAACTCTGAAGGACGCGGTGTGCAGGCAGTTTCCACCCACGCCGCTGTGGCCACGCCTCTTTTAAACAGATAATTATGGATTCATGGAAAATAAAAATATGCGGCTGCAGATTTGGGAACATTAAAAAAGAAAAAATAAATTGTGACCAGTTGGAAGAAACAAAGCTTTAGTTGTATGTGGAGTAAAAACATTAGAATCAGTAAAGTGCTGATTGTGTAGCAGCTTCTATTGTAGGCGTGCTCCTGTGTGGTAGCCGCTAAAGGCAGCCAGTGTTTTGCCTTCAATATTGAAGTGTTTTGCTGGGTAATGATGGAGACGGCGGCGCTGTAATGGGCGCAGGCTGCAGCTCTCGAGCTTCAGCTTTGTTTTACTGGAATATAAAAACTAGATGAAGTTCACCGGCTGGATCTTCATAAGCTTTTTCCTCTCTGTGTGTTCAGTGCTGCCAGATTCTGGGATGGTTTCCACTCTTGGCTCTGCTCCTCAGTGTAGCTGATGCAGTCAGTTTAAAAACCAGCCTCCCACTGCAGTCAAAAGCTTGTGGCGTTAATGCTTGCTGTGTTTTCTCCTGCCAGTTACTGGGATAACTTCCACTCCTGTGCCACGACGGCGCTGGCGGACTGCCAGGAGGGAGCGACGGACCTCTGGGATAAACTGAAAAAGGAGTCCCGAAACCTGAATTTCCGCGGGAGTTTGTTTGAACTCTGTGGCGGCGGCAACGGAGCCCCCAGATCTGCCAACGCCAGGGGCCTCGCCTTGGTCCTAACCACACTGCCCACCATACTGACTTGGCTGGCGTTTTAACAGAAATGAGGAAAAACATGGAAACACAAAGCGAAAAGAAGTAAAAAAAGAAAAAAAAGGAAAAATCCAACTGAAAAAAGAAAATAGGAAAAGAGTGATAGCTGCTCTTCCAAAATACTTCAAAGTTTGAATTCATCACAAGAAAATACTCCCCGAATGGATTTTTACTGCTAGGTCACCGTACGGCGGCCCAGGTCGCCTTCCTGGGACATCTGCAGGCCGCCGTCCTCCCGGAGCGTTCATCCAATCACACGCAGACGCGACCCAGAGGCCGATAACATGAAATATTCAACACGCCTTTGAAACGATGACAATGATGAAAATGTGATGGATTCCCGTCCGCTTACAACCGTGGAATTACACAGTATTAAACTCAACCATGAATTATTGATGTTTAGTAGGCTCGGCCTAGACAGCGCTGTGTGACTGCAGGGCGCTGACACTGTATCAGGCTATATATTAGAGTCCCCATATAGCCCATGGTACATATTCATGTGTAACGCGAGGCCACAAAATCAATAAGACGAGCCAAGGCCTCGAGCCGATTCAGACCTGACGCCTCATTTTCACCACGGACAGATTCTCCTTTTTCTTTTCCTTTTTTTATTACGCCAAGTAGACTCTGTGGTATATTTGATGGACTGAATGCTTCGTGTAATATTTGTACTCGTATTGGCTGTTTGTTGTTTTCAGGCCACGGTCACACCAGCGCTAAATGCAGTCGTAATAACTGGCAGCAAAGACAACTTACCAAAATTACACATTTTACAGGCAGAAAAACTGCAATAACACTACTGACCTTTGACCCCTGCAGCATGGCTCTCATTCAACAGTATTCTTACATTCATAGTGTTGTACTTGGTTGTGGAGCTGGCCGGGTTGCTGCCATGCCACGTTTCTGGTGTGACCGTAGGCTTGTTTTTCTTGACCAAACTCTGAGGTGCAGAGATGTGGTGGAGTATCAAGCCTGCTTGTCCTTAAAGAACAGTTTATACTGTTGTTAACGTGCATGATATCAGTTCAGAGACTCTCAAAACATTTCAGGAAATGGGCACAAAAACATTAAATGTTTTATAAGACGTTGTCAGGTTCAAGTTAGTTTTTGCTTCTGTTGGAAGGACACTTGTATTATCTCGATGTTTCATTTCTGTATTATTAGAATTGTTCATTTTGTTACTGCTTTTTGTTGGTAATATAAACTCAACACTTCCTGTACGAGTTTCAAATTAAAAGCCCTTAAGAAACGATCACAACAAAGAACAACAAAAAGTGAAAATGGCACAGTTACATTTAAGCAACAGCTGATGACAGGTGACTATATATTGTGAATAATAAGGACATACAGCTGACGTTTAACCAAGCATTGCATTATTAATATTATGGACAGCATTAATTTTAAACTCTTTTATTTACAAGTGCATAAAGCACTCAAAAAGCTTAAATTCAAAGTAATAAGCCCTCCTGGGCACCAGCACATAGTGCCAGGTAGTTACTATGCAACATACTAGATGTTTTAATTTTAGCTTTTTAAAAAAGAAATAAAAGATTAATTGCCATTATTTAAGCATTTGTTTATTTATATGCTGGAATTTATTGTGCAACCACTTAAAATCTGTCCATGGTCAGAAAACAATAGTCAAGAAGCAAGCTAATGTTAGCCAGCTAGCTGTAACTTGGCACCTCTGTTTAAAGTTTTCGTAACGTAAACATATAAAATAATGAACACATGATAAGCTAACAAACTTTGTAATCCAGATCAACCCTACGAGTTTTGATGTGACCGCTAGAGTACTTTACTATGTTGGTTAGCTAACAAGCCAGCATTAGCTAACATTAGCCAGCGGTAAGCTAGCTTGAAGGGACTATTTGGATTCCCACAACTAAAGAAATTTCCTAAACTGAATCTAACTCACTGTTTTGGCCCCAGTAGATTAAACTGGCTTTATTCTCGCTAATGTTTGCTAACTTGTTTGTAATCATGTAAAGGTACTTTACCGCAGTTAACAGTTAGTAGAATTACATGATTTAGGATATGCCCAGTTAAACGAAGTAATTATATTATAACAGCAGAAATGTACGTCATATGTAAGAGACATGCATAGCTTATGTCTTACATTTGTTTTCCCAGGTTGGATTTGGAGACAGACTTTATTTATTTATATCAACTGTGCTTCCTGCGATGATCAGAGAGCTACCGTTTAATTAAAAACTACAAAATTCTGTTTGAGAATATAAGCTAGCTGTAACCATATTGTGTCCACACCTCCAAATCTAGCATGACTCAGTGAAGCAGGCTATGCCCAAAGTGAATCAACATGTAATAACTTAGCAGTATGGCAGTAGTTCAGCTAAGACATGACATTTAAAGAGATTAGAGTAGCTAGCAGGTTGGAGGCTAAAGCAGATAGTATTTGTGTTAGCAAGTAAATTGGATTGCCATGGGTTAGTAACTAAAACATATTACATCAGGTTAGCTAACAGTTTGTATTTGCAGCTAAACCAAACACTGTTTAGCTTTAGCTTCTCCTTCATGAATTACCCTTCAGGTAGAACATTTCCTCACAGAGTTGATGATGAATGTTTTAAATCACTGTAGCCAAAACCTTTCTGGTTTATAGCTCGAGAAAGTTGTTAAGACGTGCTCATTTCCTGAAATCCCACGAGACCAAGGGCTCCGACTGATGGAAACTTGTTTTGGATGTGAAAGTAGCAACACATTGAAATTAACTTTAGTTCCTGTTGGTGGGTGACATCCGCCATCTTTCATATCAGCACAACCACGTGTTAGAAATGAATGACTTTGAGAGCTAAACGGTTACTGCGAGGAGAAGCTGAGAGCAATACGAAGACGCGACTTCATGGCCAGTGTAGCTGAAAAAAAAAAAGAAATCACGAAAAAATGATGATTAAAAAAATCAAACCGTGGCTGAAGAGTGATATGACTGTTGCCATTAAGCACATTCCCCCTTTTCATACCAGTGATCCATACTAGACGACCTTAGCGGTGATATATTTTAGGTCTGTATGTTAGATTAAAAGCAGAGTCCCAACAGTATAGTAGCATCATGAACTACATAAATACAGTAAATGAATTTGAGGAAGGAGTTTATTTCTTTGCCGAGGCACCGACAATGTTTCCACTGCCTTCTGATGAAAAGATGTGTACTTCTGTTTGTTTGTTTGTTGGTTTGTCTCTTTGTTTGTTTATGGGGATGTTGCAAAAAGAGTTAAAAAAAAAAAAAATCTTACGAAAATCATCTAAGAAGAGAAAATGTATATGAAAAAGGATTTTAAGAAAATAAAAACTCTATTATAGATAATCTATCCCAGACTTTACAGATTATAGGCCTACTGAGATATTAAAAGATGAATAAATAAATAAAAGATTGCTAAAATGATGAAGAGTATTAAATAAAACGACAACTGTTTGAAAATGATTGTGTGCTGTGGTTTTAATCTGGTTTGCTGAGTTTGAGATGATGGAGCTGGGTTTGGAGTGTTTTCATTATTAATGAAGGAGAGTCCCTGAGCTGCCACATGTCTCAGCTCTCAGTTTATATTGACTGAGACAAAGAGGTTCAGGAGGAAGAGGAAGGGGGGAGGAGGAAGAAGGTTGACTGCGTATCCTGCTGAAGACGTCATTTGGATAATTCATGCTGCCAAAACCCTCAAACCGACCTGGATTTGATTTTATATGGACCGTTAAGTCTTTAAAATATCTGATGAACATCACAGGATGAAATAAATCTGGTTTTCATGTGTCAGAAAATTAAGGAAATATTCTCATTAATTACCTTTTGTTTAACTGTTTTTTTTAAGCAGCATTCAGCATAAGACCTTCAGATCTTCTGATGCTTTAATGACAGAACTCTAAAATATTCTTGCTGATGAATGACAACATCAGCAACCTTTTTCCATCTGGGAAATATCAATAGTTGCCCGGTGGATGGACTGAATTTATTTACTGATTGGAAGCAGTTGCAGTGACCAACTGGTCATCCAAAAGTTGAGCAATAAACGTAACCAATAGGCGACCACGTTCGATTGAAAGGCGATTGGACAGGCCGTCTGGTGGGAGGCAACCTGTCTCCAAACAATCAGTGAACTCTGACTGCTGGCAGTGACTTTTAGATTGCAAACAATTGCCGACTAATTTCCAAACAGATTCTGAGCTGATGAGCTCCTGACGTGTTTCACGTGGTTGTATTCTGGTTATATTTCTGTATCAAAGCCAGGATTGTTGCCACATGTGTAAGTTAGTAATTAAATTGTCGCAGACATGATCCACATCTTTGAAGAAACCATTTCAAAGGCAACAGAATCGCAGGTTCATTACATACAGGTGCAATAATGTAGGTCATGTCTCCCACCACTCTTTCCCCTCGTGTGTCTGCAGGATTTGGACCCTTTCAGCAGCAGTTTTGGGCCAATTCTGCCTAATTTTACCAGCGGCTACGTGATGCATTTAAACAAAACTGTGGTTTGTTGTTCAAATGAAAGGAGACACGAGCTCCATTAAAATGTAAAAATAGAAATATTAACGTTTTTGAATGTACGTATGAATATGGGATATTATACATGAAAATGTTCTTGTTTATGAGTGCGCAAAATGTCAAATTCAACAATAGAATTAACTTTCTTCAGATGTCTGTTACTTTACTCCAGCATAGTAAAGAAATATTAAAAACTACAATAATAATAAGCTTCAAAATTTACAGATTTTTATCTTGGAGGCAAAACTACACAAAAAAGTTTTTCTTAGATTTGAACCAAGTATAGACTCTGACATTTGCAAATGGTGGAAAAAGGTAAAAATGAAATAAAAATAATTAGGTTTAAATGAACAGATGGAGAAATCTGAAAGATGAATCCAGTTTATAGGAACCAAAAGCTGCAGTTCCTCTAATGTCCAGCAGAAGCTCCAGCAGCGACTCCCATGTTCAAATGTCCCAATCGATCACCCAGCCCAGCACACGACACCAAACCAGACTCAGTATCAGAATAAGCTGTTTGACAAGTTCTTCATGGCTGCAACCCACAAATGCATCACTCATTACTAAACCGACCACAGCAGAGGCGGTAGGTCATTGGCTGGAAACGAGGGTCGCGGGAGCCCGCCACAGCTGCCATAGGGCGAGTGGTGGGAGCACACCTGGGCAGGTCTTTTGCATGGCGACAGCGCTAACCGCTGCACCACCGCACCACCGCACCGCCCACAGTCTGGAAACCAGTTTCAGGTTTTCCAGTCACTTCACTGACCCAGCGTCCGCTCATGAACACTAAAAACCAGAAATCCCAACATCACAAACTGAGATCAGGATGAAACCAAATCTGTGGAGTAACAGAGGCTGTTGGGACAAAACGGCCGATACTACACTGATGTCAGGGTTTAATTTGAATGACGTGTCGGGACCTGCAGTCATGAACAGTGTTGGTCAAGTTACTTGAAAAAAGTAATCAGTTACTAATTACTGATTACTTCCCCCAAAAAGTAATCCCGTTACTTTACTGATTACTTATTTTCAAAAGTAATTAATTACTTAGTTACTTAGTTACTTTTTAAAAACACGATTTACAACCTGAATAGGTGATAAAGCGATAGATCTTTCAGCCCAATTCTACTTTTTCTGCATAATCCATCATACAAAATGTAATCAAATGGAAAAGTCTCTTTTTAAAACTTGTTTTATTAGTTTTAGTCTTTTAACTTTATGCATCAAGCAAAAATTTAATTATCTGCAACATTCTCTGACTGGAAGAAATTTGTTTAATATT
>NC_140469.1:31541785-31549285 GCF_051167445.1 Perissodus microlepis
TAAATCTGCAGACGACTCCTTAAATCGTGATGATTGGGATCCGTTTAGGAAACAGAAGCTCCGTCTGATTACACTGATCTGTTCCCTGGTCCAGCAGGAACCAGCGCTCGCCCCTGCCAGCACCCGTTAGAACTGGGTCATTGCTAAATATATTAGCGCTCCAGCCGCCTGCAGCTCGGAGCGCCACTTTGAATGCAGAGCATAAACACACGGGCCGGGCCGGCTCTACCGGACCGCTGCAGCATCTCGGTTCCTTTCCAGCATCCCCACGTGAGCCGCACAGACCCGTCACGTGACGTCTATTGATAGAACTGCAGAGAGCAAAAAATAATCTGGGCAGCAAACAAAGCAGACGTCCAAAAATCAGGCAGCCAGCTGGCAGGAAGGAGAAGCTTCACTGCGTCCCCTCGAAAAGAAACCAACCAAGATGCTCAGGCTTCCCCAGTTTACTTCGTACTGTGGGATTTCTGCCTTAGAAGAACTACGACTGCACCCTCTGCAGCTGCCAGCACTTCAACTCAAATATTCCAGACATAAATTTAGGAATAAAACGATTTCCAGATTCAAACCCAGCAGAAGTGGTGAAGCAGCAACGCGAGCAGCACCTCCTTTTAGCCGACTCGCCAGGTTGTGCTGACAGATGGGTTCAGATTATGTAGTGTAAGGACTGTGTGTAGGTTTCTGCTTCGTGCAACTTGGGCAACATCAGACAAACACAAAATTTATGGATGCACAAATTACAATTATTCAAAAAGTTTGAGCGGTGAAGACAGATGGTGTTAAAGTGCCTGAGGAAACTGGAGGAACAGGAGTGCTGGCAGGTAAGGAGGTGCTCGTCCTCGGACAAAAAGTGACGAATAACAGCAGGTACAGGTTTGCATTCCTCTACACTGACTGTGCAGTTGTGCCTGCAGCTCATGTGCATGTTAGTGAGAGTCTCCAATGAGGATGCACTGAGCTGGCAGCCAACACCTAACCAGCAGTCCTCACCAACCAAGCCTAACTAAGCAGTTTGTAGAGTCTGAAACTCTGAGCTGGAGAGATTACATCTCCTGGCTGGTTGGGGAACACCAAACCTTCGGGCACGTCGGGATATACCCACGAAGGCATGGTGTGACGGTCATTAGAACAGGCTCTGGGTCTGATGTTTGATACACACCCAGTTTTTTCATTCTGACCTGAAACTGGACAGAAATGAGGGCACAGAGTTAAAGTTATTCTACATGCATCAAAAGCGATTTCTATCCAGAGACACTCTTTGCTTTTCTCTAAATCACAGCGTTTTCCTACCTGAGCACTTTATACAACATCACATTCACTTTTTTGTTCAATCGAACAGTTGGACTCCTGTGAACCCATCAGGAGCAGCTTTGCCACACAGACTGGAGCAGACGGGGATGAACCACCAACTTTCCAGTCAGTAGATGATCTGCTCTACAGCCACAACCCAAAAAAACAAACAACCTCTAACCAGGTAGTTTTAATGTCATTTTGTAACTTTTGTGATCTTTTTAGATGTTCTGTCATTTTTATGATCTGTTAAAAACTTTATTGGTGGTCTTGAACCTTTTATGTGTTATTTTCTGATTGTTTACATCTTTGAATGGTTGTTTGTGTGACTCAGTTTTAACTCGTCTTTGCTGTCTTTTCTAAATTCAGCCCAAACCCGTGAGGCAGACGCAGTTACATATATTACTCATCATTGCTCAGCTGCATCCACGTGATCGTTCTCCTGTGGACTGAATCTGCTCCACATTAAAGGTCGGGGGACTTCGTTTGAATCTAACTTCCTAAATTGTTGAAGCCCTGTTGGACCTCAGACTCATAAAAACTTTGGCTGTGACGCGACGACCAGCTGAGTTCAGTCAAAGAAAACAGGAAGACGCAGCGAGTCGCCCCAGAGAGAAGAAAACCGCCATTACTCAGCTGACAGAGACGGTGAGAGATGAAGCCGGACACCGTAGGTCATATAGGACCACACACACACACACACACACACACACACACACACACACACACACACACACACAGTGTGCTAATGAGTTTATTACATTCTGCCCTCAGACAATAAGTGAAGCAATCAATCACAGGGGGAACATCTGTGGAGCTCCTCTTAATTGCACAACAGCCTAATCAGCACTTTAACATAGCGAAGAGGAGGAAGAGGAGGAGGAGGAGGCAACATTTGTACTCCATGACTAAAAGACAAGACAGAGGAAACGAATGGCTGCTCGATTTTCACACATTTTCTCAGAGGAGGAGGGGTGGTGTTAGAGATGGAGGCAACATCTGTGGAACATTTTAATCGCACAGCAGCTTCATCAGCACTCGAGGAAGAGGAGGAGGAATAATATTAGAGAATATGTATTGCACCTCTGTAAGGCTGCACACGCAAGTCATTAGGGCTCCAACACATGATGAAGAGGACGAGGAAACATCTGTACAACACTGTCCTAATCCTCCAGCAGGCCTGCCAGGACTGAGGAGGAGGAGGTGTGATAGAGACATCAGGTCACAGTTTCAGGGACGAGGAGGGGGGAGAGTGATGGAACAATGTGAGGTGATGGTGGGAGCAGAGACTTCGTGGTGCTCAGTTTATGTGAGCCTCCACGTTCTCCCTGAAATGAGTAAAAATCCACCTGTGACCTCCGACCGGAGCCACAATTAGCGCCTCCGAGTGTGAGGCTGTGACAGGGCCCGCTCCTGCTGAGGGAGGACTTCAAGCACCTTGGGCTCCTTCAGGAGGTGGAGGAGCTGTGGTAAAGACATCAGAGAGGAGCAGGACTGACTCTGCGGTGAGTGAGGAGGATACTTTCCTGCTCTGTTATGGGAAAGAAACCGATGGCGAGCATGATGATCTGCGTTCCCACTCTCACCTGGGAACACCTCGGGGTCCTCCCAGTAGAGCTGGAGACGGTTGCCGGGGAGCTGGAGGTGTGAGTGTCTCTGCTCCGAGACCAGATGCATGGATGTGAACCGTGGCACTGCTGTCCCAAGTTTTCTCCAGAACAGAGGGATCACGAGTGAGACGTGACGGCGTCAGTTTGTGTGATCGTGGAGTCTGGAACTGTGCCGGAGCCCTGCTGGACGTTAGAGGAACTGCAGCTTTTAGCGCTTCCACACTTCATGTTTCGCACAAACTGTTGTGGACACTGAATAAGTCAGACATGATTTTTTTCATGAATCTGTCCTAACTGAAGTCCTGATGAGTCTGCAGGCTTCAGCTCCTCATCTTCCTCGCCCCAGCTCTCATGTCTGATTTCCACGTGTTCCACACGGCTCTGAGTCATACATGATATTTCCCTGTTCACACACTTAACCCGGTTGGAAGGTGCTCACGGTACGTGCAGTCCACCTCCTCATCGCGTGTTATTGGGTTACAGCGGCGCTAACCGAGTTAGGGGCGGTCTGTACGGCGCTCGTCCCTGCAGCTGCGCCAAACTGAGTTTAGGAGTATCTAAGAGTGCAGTGATATCTCAGGAAGCGTCTGCCTTTATGCACACATCAGTGAGGCCATAAACGAGTTAGGATCTCTGTCTTATGCTGCAGTTTTGTTTCCAATCGAGTTAGGGAGCGTCCACTCCCGTACAGCACATTAACGAGGAGATAAATGGCTTAGGAGGTGGTGACAACGGAGCAAAGAAAGGAAAAAAGGTCCCCTTGAATGCTTCTACGTGCAGGAATTTTATAAGTATAAAGATTATTTTGGCCGAGTCTGCTGGAGGGTTGGATCTGCTGTGGTCCTGGAGCCTACGTGTGAATAAAGTTGCTAGTTAACAGTAAAATTATGGAAACTGTCGTGAACTGTTTACACCTGTGAACTGAAGAGGCAACAGCAAGACAACCTAACAACGGGTTAGCTAGTGGAGGCTAAAGACCAGGAGGAGCCTCACAAAATCACCTCCCCGAGTGCAAGTTTCTGCCCAGACTGTCAGACTGAGACTCAGGTGAGCTCACCTGTTTAAATGAAGGCTTAATGTTAGCATTATTAGGGGCGTGGCCTCTAATAATGCTAACGTGTGGCCTCTCTGACTAACACAGCTGCTAGCTGTCTGCTAGCTTGACTTCAGCTAACTGTAGCCTAGGGTGACCGACCGTCCTCTTTCCCCCGGACATGTCCACTTTTCACGTTCTGTCCGGGGCGTCCTGGGGGATTTACGAGATGGATGAAAATCCGGGTTTTCCTACAGAGGACCCGTATGTGTGACGTCATCCCCGAGCTGCGGCTTTGTGAGTTGTTGTTCTGCGCTCACAGACAGCGCGCAGCAGCCTGGTGATTTTAAAAAGATGCCAAAGCACAACTGCAGCTTTCAGACAAACTGACGAATTTCCCTCGTACCGTCCCGGCACTGGTAATTGTTCTTATACAGATGAGGGCTTATTTCTGTACCATTATTTAATTCCAGAGGTTTTTAAGTTGGTTTTTTGCCCTTGTTGACTTGTAAAAGCCTATATGACATTTTTGTTTCAACATTCATTAACCGCACAGAGAAGGCATCGTTTAAATATGTTAAAACTTTCTTTAAGTAAACAGTATTATTAAAGCTCTTCATGACTGGGCCAAGTGTCCTCTTTTTTGGAAATCCAAATATGGTCACCCTACTGTAGCCTGAACTGGAGCTCTGGTGTTTGTGCTGGTGGAGCATTTTAGTTACATCATCTGACCAATAATATGACAGGAGGAAGAGAACGTCATCTACAAATGGCTGGTGGTTCGATCCTCGGCTCCTCCAATCTGCATGTCTGAGTATGTTTGGCTACACAGTGTGAACATCGGGTTGATTGATTGAATCTTTATTTTGAACATGTTGAAAAAGTACAACAACATAGAATTAAAAAGAGACAAACAAACAAAGCAAAACAAAAGGAAAA
Organism: Perissodus microlepis; assembly: GCF_051167445.1. NCBI lineage: Eukaryota > Metazoa > Chordata > Actinopteri > Cichliformes > Cichlidae > Perissodus > Perissodus microlepis. The sequence continues at coordinate 31,546,658 of NC_140469.1, forward strand.
CGAACAAAAACAACTACGAATAACTTTCATGTTCAAAAAGGAGCAGGAAGAAGCATGAGCTTATTTAATCCCACCCCCTGTCCACTATCTAGTAATCAATAGACTGCAGAAATACCTCCTTACAATCACATTATATGTTACGTGTATTTTTTTAAAAATGTATTAATTATATGTATATCTGTCTTTCTATCTATCCATACATACGTATATACACATACACACATACACACATTTTCAGTAACCCCAGTAACCTCAAAGGATACACAACCTACAGATATATACACCCACACCAACGTACCCGTGCACCCGCACACACATGAAAATATTGGACAAGAACAGCCGATCAGATCTCCACCTCCTCCCTGTACGCTGTAAAAACCACATCCTTAAACCGCTGTTTAAACTGCGCCGTGCTCGGACTTTGCTTCATATCTTTACTTAGTCTGTTGCACAGCTTCACTCCACACACAGAGATGCAGAAACTTTTTAAAGTTGTACGGATACGAGGATGTTTTAAATTTAATTCCCCCCTCAAATTGTGTCCCCGTTCCCTTTTAGAAAACAGTTTTAGAATATTGTCAGGAAGCAGGTCGTTTATTGCTTTATACATAATGTGTGCAGTGAGAAAATGAACCAGATCTGTGAATGTTAGAATGTTGATTTTAAGAATAGTGGATTTGTATGATCTCTGTGACCAGTTTTATGGATTATCCTTATGGCCCTTCTTGATAATATAAAGATTGATGATAGCGAACAAGTAAACCTCTGCACAGTAATGCAAATATGGTGCAATCAGGGGACAATAATGTGGCTTGATTGAGTGAGGGTTCCTGTCAATCAGGCTTTCACTGATGGCAGTGACTCAGGACTTTGTTCTGCCAGATTTGGTCCAATATTTACGAAATGATGAAAGCTGTTGACCACGTCAGCAGTGTTTTCCATTGTCAATGAAATATTGAGGATAACTTTGTTGTCCAGAATTATTTTTAATGATACCGTTTAAAACATCCCACATTCCCTTCATATTATGTTTATTGTTGATCAATGTTTTACTATAATACTCTTTTCTACATACACGTATAATATTGGTCAACTTATTTTTGTATTTTCTATATTTATTTTCAGCATCTTTTGTTCAGGAACTCCCTACAGAGTGTATTTTTCTTTTTACATGCGTTTTGTAAACCCTTAGTGATCCATGCTCCGTCTGAATATTTGTGCTTCCTGTTGGATTTTATTGTTGGACAGTTTTTATCGTACAATTCCATGAATATTCTTAAAAATATGCCATATGCAATATCAATATCAGCTTCTTTGTACACATTGTCCCAGTCCTGATTTAATGGATCGTTCTTAAGTGCACTCATAGTGTCTTCTGTCCTTACACGTCTGTGTCTCAGTTGTTCTTCATGCTGATTTCTCTTATAATTGGTGTCATAAACTGCAAAAACTGTAGGTGATCACTGATGTCATTAATTAATAATCCGCTCACAATGTTGTTTTCCATATTGTTAGTGAAAATATTGTCGCGTAAGGTGGCACAACGTGGTGTAAGTCTGCTAGGCCTGGTTATTTTAGGACGTAGACTCAAACTGTACAGTTTAGAAATTCGTCGGTCAGCAAATCTCACAATGACGGCTGGTTTGTCACTTTATTCCGGGGTAGAGGGTGGCAAGCCTCAATGTTGTTGTAATCCACTTCCTTTGGACCGTAGAAAGGTAACCACTTGATGCTCTGTGGAGTTGACATCTTCCTCTCCTGGCCCTCCTACATTGTCAGCGGCGACCGCCCGGACGTATGACCAGGGTTTGATGCAAAGCCCCGTGATGATGACATCGTTCATCCGGGAGTACTGCTCCAAATCCGCTGCTCTGTTCTCCTGGTACGCCAGCCGCCGATCCTTCTCGGCGTTCTGGATGCGGAGAGCCTTAACTTCCTCGACCAGGTCCAGGATGGCTTTCTGCTGCAGTTTGACAGCAGAAATCTCCTCTGTCATAAACTCCAGCGACTTCTTAATGTCGTCGCCTTCCTCGGCTGACAGAACTTTTTTCGGGCCCAAGCTGAGAGACGCTCTTGTAGCGTTGCCCTACAACCCGCTAGCTAACATGTTCCAGGGAGCGATGATTTACATTAAGCAGTGTTCACCGAGGTCGGTGCTGATGCTCCACTGGTTCTGGTCTGAAATCAACAGCAATCAAAGCCGAGGTTAAACACAGCACTCGTGTAAATGAAGGTTGTAGACAGAAAAGTTTTATTTGGAGCTGAATGTGACACATTCAGTCTGTGGCTGCAGCTTCATAAGCTAGCACAACTTAGCACCTGCTGGTTGCTCACAGTACGGTGACCTCTAACCTTCACATGAGCTGCTGATGAATCCTCCGCCTGCTCTGTCTGCAGCTTTTTGTACGTAGACCTGCTGAATGCAGTCACACCTTTACACTCATCACACAAAACCTTGAATCTTTAATTTATCATTTTCCCTGGAAGGAACCGCAGGACGACCGGTGGATAAAGATATCTGCTAAACCCTGCTTTTAATCTCAGCCCTCATCAGCAGTCGAGACCGGAGGTGCTTCATCTCTGACGTCTGTAGATTTTCTATAACTAACAAAAGAAGATGAGCTGAAG
>NC_140469.1:31556785-31661785 GCF_051167445.1 Perissodus microlepis
ATAAGAACATGAGCTCAAAGTGTCTGGAATGAAAAATAAGGAGCCGCAGAGGCTGAGGTCGACTTAAAAGAACATCATGATGGTTTATGGTGTTTTGAGACTGAAAAACTTCACCAGAGCCGAAAATTCCCTCCACGCCGAGCGCGCACTGAGCTCCAGGATTCAGACGGATGTCTGGATCAGCTTTAATTTGTGGTATTTTCTTCAGAATGTCAAAACAATGTCTCAAGTTTTCTTATTTCTTTAGTTTGGTGTGAATTTTAACACCAAATGTCTTAAATTAAAATTCCACAAAAGTCCACAAGTTAATCACTGTTAGTCCAAGTCCATCCATAACATCCTAAATAAGCCTTGTAACAGCAGCAGTGCTCTCTTCCTTGGAGTGCCAGTTAATGTAGTTTTTTCAAAATCTGATAATTAATGCACGAGGTATTCTGTGGCGTAATGACAAACCCCTCATTTATCAGTGAGCAGGGTGGCTGCTGGGACATGCTGCTTCTGGTCCTTAAATGTAACCAAGTCATTGAAGGAAAATGAAATACAGGAACGCTAAAACATCAGGAACTCCAGGCAGGTTTGGAAAAGTCATGAAAAGTGTGTGACGCACTTAAAACCTGGAGAAATGCTGCACTGACCAGCACACCTGGAGGCCAGAGATAAGCATGCACACCTGTGGCAAATGAAGCTGTAACCTCTCTGTTTGAATATTGTCTACCTCTGCATCCTGATGAAGGCACTGGCTGATATGCACGGCTGTATTTTTATGCCTTTAGCAATCTAAGAAAAAAAAAAACCTTTATTACTTTTCAAAATGTAGCTCGAGGGCCTGAACTGTTTTTAGTCACGTTTTCTACATTTTTATTGAACTGAGCAGTTTCCAGTTGCTAAACCTAAAAAACAGGTGAAAGTGAAAAGAATAAGTGGGAGGAAAAATACATCCATCCACTCTAACGGTTTACTGCAATGAGAGCACGATGCATTAACATGTTGGTGTACCTCAAGGCTCATCTTTGGGTCCTCTGCTGTTTAGTTTAGTTTAGCAACAGAACACTAGGTCGACTAAGGTGAAGAGAACGCTTGGTTGTTTTAAAGAAAGCATAATTAACTTGAGCAGGTAGCAAACCAAACAGGCGTACCTTAAAACAAAACATCTTCCACCTAACTTAGACCACAGAAAGGTTACAAACTACACCTCAACTCTCCAGCCAGGAAAAAAGACGACATCATAATAAAAAGGGCAGCGCCGCCATGCAAGCTTTCTCTGGAAGCAAACACATAAACTGTAACCCGATCATGAAGCAAAGACCAACAGAGAGCTCGCTGAAGGACCTGGAGTGCAGCTTTAGACAGTTTAATTATGCCCTGGAGGTCATCCATTGGCTGGATGACTCAGACCGCAGCCAATGAAAGGCGGGAACATAAGAGGGAAGGGAGGAGCCAGGACCTGGACACTCATGGTAAACATTAACTTAAACCCCCGCTTCCACTTAAGGATAAGTGGAAGGGAATGGATGGATGATGGATGTAAGGATGGATGGATGGATGGATGTACAGATGGATGGATGATGGATGTACAGATGGATGGATGATGGATGTACAGATGGATGGATGATGGATGTACAGATGGATGGATTGATGGATGTACAGATGGATGGATGGATGGATGGATGTACAGATGGATGGATGATGGATGTACAGATGGATGGATAGATGGATGGATGGATGTACAGATGGATGGATAGATGGATGGATGGATGTACAGATGGATGGCTGGATGTACAGATGGATGGATTGATGGATGTACAGATGGATGGATGGATGTACAGATGGATGGATGGATGTACATATGGATGGATGTACAGATGGATGGATGGATGTACAGATGGATGGATTGATGGATGTACAGATGGATGGATGGATGTACATATGGATGGATGTACAGATGGATGGATGGATGTACAGATGGATGGATGTACAGATGGATGGATGGATGTACAGATGGATGGATGGATGATGGATGTACAGATGGATGGATGATGGATGTACAGATGGATGGATGATGGATGTACATATGGATGGATGTACAGATGGATGGATGGATGTACAGATGGATGGATTGATGGATGTACAGATGGATGGATGGATGTACATATGGATGGATGTACAGATGGATGGATGGATGTACAGATGGATGGATGGATGTACAGATGGATGGATGGATGATGGATGTACAGATGGATGGATTGATGGATGTACAGATGGATGGATGGATGTACATATGGATGGATGTACAGATGGATGGATGGATGTACATATGGATGGATGTACAGATGGATGGATGGATGTACAGATGGATGGATGGATGATGGATGTACAGATGGATGGATGATGGATGTACAGATGGATGGATGATGGATGTACAGATGGATGGATAGATGGATGTACAGATGGATGGATGATGGATGTACAGATGGATGGATAGATGGATGGATGGATGTACAGATGGATGGATGGATGATGGATGTACAGATGGATGGATAGATGGATGGATGGATGTACAGATGGATGGATGATGGATGTACAGATGGATGGATGGATGACAGATGGATGGATGGATGTACAGATGGATGTACAGATGGATGACAGATGGATGATGGATGTACAGATGGATGGATGGATGACAGATGGATGGATGGATGTACAGATGGATGTACAGATGGATGACAGATGGATGGATGGATGTACAGATGGATGGATTGATGGATGTACAGATGGATGGATAGATGACAGATGGATGGATGGATGTACAGATGGATGTACAGATGGATGACAGATGGATGGATGGATGTACAGATGGATGGATAGATGTACATATGGATGGATGTACAGATGGATGATGGATGTACAGATGGATGGATGGATGACAGATGGATGGATGGATGACAGATGGATGGATGGATGTACATATGGATGGATGTACAGATGGATGATGGATGTACAGATGGATGGATGATGGATGACAGATGGATGGATGGATGACAGATGGATGGATGGATGTACATATGGATGGATGTACAGATGGATGATGGATGTACAGATGGATGGATGGATGACAGATGGATGGATGGATGTACAGATGGATGGATGTACAGATGGATGATGGATGACAGATGGATGGATGGATGACAGATGGATGGATGGATGTACATATGGATGGATGTACAGATGGATGATGGATGACAGATGGATGGATGGATGTACATATGGATGGATGTACAGATGGATGATGGATGTACAGATGGATGGATGGATGACAGATGGATGGATGGATGTACAGATGGATGGATGTACAGATGGATGATGGATGACAGATGGATGGATGGATGACAGATGGATGGATGGATGTACATATGGATGGATGTACAGATGGATGATGGATGACAGATGGATGGATGGATGTACATATGGATGGATGTACAGATGGATGATGGATGTACAGATGGATGGATGGATGACAGATGGATGGATGGATGTACAGATGGATGGATAGATGTACATATGGATGGATGTACAGATGGATGATGGATGTACAGATGGATGGATGGATGACAGATGGATGGATGGATGTACATATGGATGGATGTACAGATGGATGGATGGATGACAGATGGATGGATGGATGTACATATGGATGGATGTACAGATGGATGGATGGATGTACAGATGGATGATGGATGTACAGATGGATGTACAGATGGATGATGGATGTACAGATGGATGGTTGGTGTTTGTTTCCTGGTTTTGTGTATGACAGAAATCCATATTAAAGAAAACTAAACGTGTTTCTATAACTGGGAGCACAGGATCAGTGCAGACATTTAATAACTTTTATAAACATGATGACATACATGAACATGTTTAGAAGAAGAGGTGCTTTATGGCAGATTAACCCATGGGGCTGAATCCATATCCGTATAAATCGGCGGACACTGGATCATCAATCATGCTGTGCTATCAGATGTGACGGGTTTGTAAATGTGTCCATGTGCTTTTTCCTTCTGATCTGTGATGTTTTTCATCTTCTGCGGTCTCTGTTTTATCGTTTAAATTCTTATTATCTCAGCTAACAAGCTTTGGCTTTCTTTTGCAGTTTCTAAATGCCGTCAGCTTGGCAGTGACTGCAGGGGAAAATTAGCGTGTGTGGCTAAATCTTTCACACTTATGTGATGGACCCGGGCGCTCATGTTAATTAATCTGTACTGTCCCTATTTTTAAAAGAAGCAAACATGCAGAGAACCAGACAAACTGAACCAACTACAGAACCTCCTTGGAAGAGGTTATCGATAGAAACGTCAGATTTAATAATATCTCGCTGGTCGCTTCAGAGTACAGTCAGCACGACTACAGTAAGCTAAAAGAGTTCAAATGAATGTTCTCACTCCTATAAACGGCCTCCATCAGCTATCGTCAAGCAGAGATGTGGCTAGCAGGAACTCTCCTTCACCTCCTAATTGGCTCAGTGGGCTGTTAGCGCCTCATTAAATATCGCCTGTGGCACGATCACAAATAGAAATGAGACTGAAACAGAGGAAAACTCTGCTGCTGTTTGCTGGACTTTCACACAGAAATCACTTCCTGTGTTTAAATGCCCGCTTGGTAACTGGAGTCCACATTTAAACATCAACGCTATCATTGCTTACTGAAGCCAGAACATATTTGGAGCCAAGTCGCTCATCAAGCTGCGTCCACAGATGTCTGTTAGTACAGTAACCTCACAGCAGCCATATCATCGGTCAGACGTTGTCATTAAAACACTTTAAAAGGCTCCAACGAGGTCCAGAATTCAAGTGCAGGGACTCCAGCTAGCTGAGGTGACGCCTATGTCACCATCTACCTGTTAACGAGGCCACGCCCCTAAATAAAATAAAAAACCTAAATGGCTAAAAACTGACAGCTGTCCGTTGTTATGATGGAGGCTCTAAACGTGTTTATTTAGGGGTCTGTGGGAGCTGACTGGAGCCTCTGCTGGACATTAGAGGAACTGCAGGCTGGGACCTGCTTTAAGTGAAGCGTTAACTGGAGACTCGTCTTCCTTTTAGAGACATTTTAGCTCTGTAAAGAACCAAATGTCTCCGGTCGGGCCACAGCAGGTCTGATGTTAATGTAAAAATATGAAAAGATAGATTGAAACTTGAGGCTGAGTTTCTTTTGTTTTTCAGGATCAGCTGACAGCCTGTAAAGTCCTGGATGTTAAACTGAAACTAAAAGTTCCAGGTGTGATCTCCTTGCTCACATGCAGAGACTGTGTGTGTGTTTTGCCTTCATTGGGATGGAAATGATGCAGTCAGCCGTTTCTGTAACTAAGAACACTCTGTGACTCGTCCCTGCTGGAATAATTCATTCACAACACTTTCAGGCGCACAATCAGACTTCTGTTGGTTTATTCAGAGAAGCAGCGGACCAGACGCTCAGCAGAAAGATTCACATGAACCAAAGCAAACAGAACAAATCCCAACACGCACGAGGGAAGTCATCGGGTTAGAAACATGGCAGCGTATGAGAGATTCATTTGCAGTGAGCTCGGTCGAGGCTGGAGTGGATATAACCAACCAAGTGTCCCGTGTTTCCTGCACGAGCAGCGGGATCATGTTTCAGACCGTTTCACACATGTATTTGTGCGAATCTGGTTTTTATGAGCCAGAACCTCAGCTCAGCTCGTTACCTGCAGCACTCTGCAGCTGTTAAACAACTGCCTCAGATTTATGTACAGACTGCATGCAGCGAAGGAGCCTGAGTCATGTGAAGTATTCTTTTAGCCGCCCACAATTTTGTTTCTAGATGTCCATGAAATGCCCTTAAACCTCTCTGACGTGTCCTCAGATCTCCTCTAAAAATTAAGGCTCTGAAAATGTTTTCAGTGATTTACACAATTTAAACAGGAACCATTAAATTGTTCCAGTGTTTGGGTCTAGTTAAACTCCACTGTTTAATCCCACTGAATCATCTGAGACAAAAACATCTTCAAATCTGCCAGAGAGGCTTGTAATATATGTTAAACTGCAGCATATCTTTAAATCATCCAGAAAGAGTCCCTAAAAACTCCTTGAATCAACTATAATCCATCAAATGTGCAGAATTTAAATAAAATAGTCTGAAAGAAAACTGTTTGAATAGTTTGAAATGTTCCTAAATCTCCTTAGAAGTTCAGCATATCATCATCAGACAGAGGCGAGCTTCTGCCACTCGGTCACACCGGACTCCCGTCACAAAGACGTGGACACTGATAAACAGCAGGTGCAAATGTGACTTTAAATGAAACATCTTTGAAAGTGCTGAACGGCACTAACTGACTGAAATCTCCCCAAAAGTTTGGAACATTAATGTTGAATTCTCCATCCATTCATCTTTTTCCACCTATCCGGGCCGGGTCACGGGTGCGGCAGCTTAAGCAGCAACTCGCTCTTCTGGCGACCTCCTTCAGCTTGTCTATGAGAACACCAAGGCGTTCCCAGGCCAGCCAAGAGATATAATCTCTCCAGCGTGTCCTGGGTCTGCCCCGGGGCCTCCTCCCGGTGGGACATGCCCGCAACACCTCGCCCAGGAGGCGCCCAGGAGGCATCCTTGTCAGATGTTTGAACCACCTCAGCTGGCTCCTTTCGATGTGGAGCAGCAGCGGCTCTACTCTGAGCCCCTCCCGGATGGCTGAACTTCTCACCCTATCTCTAAGGGAGAGGCCAGCCACCCTTCGGAGGAAGCCCATTTCCGCTGCTTGTATCCACAATCTCGTTCTTTCAGTCACTACCAACAGCTCTTGGCCATAGGTGAGGGTAGGGACGTAGATCGACCGGTAAATTGAGAGCTTCGCTTTTACGCTCAGCTCCTACTTCACCACAACAGACCGGTGCAGCGTCCGCATCACTGCAGCCGCAGCACCAATCCGTCTGTCGATCTCCGGCTCCCTTCTCCCATCACTCGTGAACAAGACCCCGAGATACTTAAACTCCTCCACTTGGGGCAGGAACTCATCCCCAACCCGGAGTGGGCACTCCAGCCTTTTCCGGCTGAGAACCATGGCCTCAGATTTGGAGGTTCTGATTCTCATTCCCACCGCTTCCCTCGGCTACAAACTGTTCCAGAGCGAGGTGGAGGCCATCACCTGATGAAGCCAACAGAACCACGTCATCTGCAAAAAGCAGAGATGAGATCTTGAGACCACCCAGTTGAATTCTCTGGATGTGCTAAAATATTCTCTGAATTGCTTGAAATATTCTTTAAACTGCCTCAAATTTAATCTTTGAAAATCCAAATCTGTCTGAATTTCCTGATCGACCTCTTTGATCAACTGAAACTTCCATGAATCATCTAAAGCACTTCAAATGTCCTTTAACCATCGTAACAATTTCCTTTATCTGTTTGAATCCACTGAAATTCCCATAGTTTTGTATCAAACATAGAAATGATCCTTGAATCAGCTTAAATGAACTCAGGAAATAATCATCTCTCTGAAATCACCTTCTTCCTGAAATGCCTAAAAAATTTGCGAAATGTCAGGATTTCCTATAAGCCTTCTTATGTCCTTAATCTTCAAGCATCTCCCAGAAACAACCTTGAATCTCCCTGACGTCACTCCGGGGAATCAGAGGCGGCAGCGGACGCGTCAGTCTGCAAGCAGAGAATGAATGTGGACACAGTGTCAGTGCATCAGTCTGCAAAGGTCACAGCGCATCTCTGTGCGAGATCCAACCCAAGCTCTCTGCAGACACCAGAGGGTGAACCTCACCTGTGGGAGAGGACAGGTGTGTGTGTGTGTGTGTGTGTGAGATTAAAGCGTGAAGGTGTCGCAATCCGCCCTGATGTGAAGGACGCAGGAGTGAGTCAGTGTGCTCCAAATAAAAACCTGAAGATCAACGCAGACGCTGAATTCAATCATTAAAGTCTTCTCACTGTAATTACTGCAAATCCCAATTAAGCAGGAAGCTTGTGTGTGAAGCTCACAGCTTCACACACACACACACACACACACACACACACACACACACCACCCATCGCTCGCTCTGGGAGTGGTGGGCGGGTCACTGCTGACACATCAGTATCGGCCAAGTTTCAGCAGGACTCTGAGAAAGCATCGGAATTCCTTCGCAGCCCATTTTCACTCACACAGTCAACATCTGGACAGGAGTGGGCGTGGCCGTGGTGTAACAGCTGTATCTGACTAATGCAATAAATGTGTTTACACACAAACTCAGGAGCTGCTGAAAGCTGTGGAGCTCGTTACACCTCCCCTCCTCTCCGAGTCCACTCCTCTGTGTTTTTGAATCAGAAGAAGGAATACCTGGAAGTCTTTGAATGCACTGAAACATCCGAACTCTTAGAATTACTGTAGAAACTGTTACCCAAACTCCATGGGTCTATCATTAAATGCAAAAATATCCTTAAATACTTTTAAATCATCTAAAATCTTTTGAATCACCCGAAGCATTGATGTCACTCCCACAGTTCCTCTTAAATCCCTTTGAATTATCACCAAATTCCACTAAAGATTCTTTATTGTCCTTGAATCATCTGAGATCCTTTCAAATAATCGTTAATTACATTGAATTGTTCGAGACAATCACCTTAAATCTCCTGCTTTTATCACTTTAGATATCTGAAACCAGCTTGAACAGTTACTGTTGACTCCTCTTGAATCATCAGGAATAAATGCCTTGAATTGAATTTAAATCTCCTGAAGTACCTTAAATCTCATTGAATCATCTGAAAACATTACAGAGATTTATTCCTTCATCCCTAAAACTCACTGAAACATTCAGTTCCTGATTTCTTTGGGTAACAAACTCAGTGACTCGTCCTTAAATCACTTTAATCACATAAAATCATTCCTAAATGATCCTGGAAGCTTCGGGTTCATAGAAAATCTCTGTGAGCCATCAAGGAATCCTGGATGTATTTAACTGAAGCAACACGTTCCTGCTGAATCTCAATAAACCGTCTGTGAGGAGAAAGATAATCCAATCATATATGCTGGAATTAATGGTAGAAATATGAATGCAGGGTGTAACTCGGGCTTTTCCCTCGGTGTCATTGATGCTCTTCCCGAGCTGCTGAAGCAGAGAGCTGGTTAAAAATTCCAGTGTGTGTTTTCCTGTGTCCAAACTGTAAGCCTGGCCTCAAACTGTCAGAGCTCAGCTTTAACTCGACCGGAGTGACGAGCACAGCCATCGAAGGCAGACAGCCTCCGACGGCATGATTGGCAGAGTGGCATTTGCCTCTACGTGTGTGTGTGTGTGTGTGTGAAGTTCCTGTGTGGCAGTGTATGATTGTAGCAGCCTAAGCCAGCGTATCGCCTCAGCACGCTGACAGAGCGCTGTCTGGTTGGGATGCTGTGTGTGAACGAGGGTGTAGGAGTGTGTTTTCTAATGAATGAGTGTGTGTGCGTGTACTCGTATATCTATCTTTGTGAGGACCAACGTGAGGTGGTGAGGACATGGGCCAGACTGTCAGAGGACTGTTTAAGGCATCAGAAGCAGGTTAAAGTTAGACCACGCTTAGAAAAACCGGGTTTTACAGCAGGAGACCATCTCAGCCTGCTAACCTGGTTTGTTCCTTTTAAGGTCCTTGTTTGGTGCAGGGACCAAAAACTAAGACGGAAACATCTGTCGCACTGAGCTTCTTGGTTACCATAATGAGCTGAAGAGTCTCGTAGGAGGATCATTGGAGGAGTTCTCGAGCTGCTGTGTGGTGTTCGGAGGCCTGAGCTCATGGAGTCAGACGCTCTCCTCTGAACCGTTCACTCCCTGAACCTCCAACGGCAGCGATGGAAGAGCCTCTGAGAGTAACGTCACCAGTCAGTGGCAACTGTGTTGTACTGGTTTGTCTATCTGAATGTGGACAGCTTTCATATCACAAGCAGTCGCTGTGTAACGGCTCGTTTTCAGGCGCCTGCTTCACATCACGTCTCTGCAGAACAGATGTCGATCTCAGTGAGAGTTCAGGTGAAATGAAAGAAGATATTTAACGATTCTTTAAATATATTTGAGTTATATTTTGCACAGCCCGCCGTTTCTCCACTGTGAGGCCCTCCTCCAGCCTTACTCAGCCTTACGGGGAACATACGAGGAGACAGGCGTGCAGCAAGGGTCCTCACAAAGACACAAGTATGAGTCTGTGTGTGTGTGCAGCTCCCAGAATTCATTGCATTGCTGAGTAGAGTGACAGGCAAAGCCATTTAATGCTTCGGCGCCAGCACAGAGGAAATGACACAGTGGCATTTGGACGGCGGCGGGTGTGCGTGATGTTTCTGTGTGGGACGTGAGGAGGAAGTCAGTCAGGCTGCGCGTGTCCATCGATCAGATTTTAGTGTAAAATTAATGAATGTCAGCGACCGGCCGTCCACTCTGACCTCATTAAGCTCCGCCCTGTGAGGCCTGATAGGAAGACAGAAAGGCTCAGAGGAAATGAAGCATCATGTGAGGCGTCCTCAGCTCGCTGCTCTGAGGTGTGTTTGGGTTCATCGCCGCCAGCAGGAGTCCAGCCTGCTCCATGACTCGGCGTGGGCTCATCAGCGAGGGGACGCTTCGTCCTCGTTTCCTCTTCTGTTTAACTGGATTCAATCCGTCAAATCTTTATTTTGACCATAAAAACACACGAGCAGGAATCCAAAGAGAGAAATACTCAGTTTGGATGGGAGGAAGTGGGAGGAGCTAAGTGGTCATGACTTCCTGTATTTGGATTTACTTATAGTAAATCAACAAGTTGATTAACAGACAGTTTTTATGTTTTTAATCAACATATTTTTAATGTTAAAATATAATTATTATTTCTATCTGATCTCTCTGCTCTGCAGATGTGAAATAAAAACACACTCGAACAACAACGTGACCAAAAACTTTTAATGCTTTTATCTAAACACAGACGGCGGCTCGTTAAAGCGCTCGCACATGAAGGAAATGAAGACAGAAACGTTGGTTTTGTAAATATTAAACTCATCGTTCGCTGCTTTGTTTCCTCTCTTACAGAAACAACTTCAGGCTGAGATGCAGAGAGAGTCCATCCCGAAGTTCCCGGAGGTGATGCTGGATTTCATGTTCTGAAGCGGTGAACGGGATTACACGTGTGACCTGATCCAGCGGGAGGTTTCATACTCTAAACCTGGAGCACGATCAGCGTTTGATGGAAACGTTACAGGATCAAACTGTAATGTGAGGGAGTTCTGCAGATGCTGCACGTATCAGTAAAATCTGACGTGAGCAGATGAAGCACCGTGAAGCTGTTCGGTTCTGCTCTGAAACTAAACTCGCCCATAAACACCAGCTGCACAGCGGGAGCTGAGAAAACAACGTTTCTTCTTCATTTCACATCAGTTTGCGTCAGTTGAGCTGAAGCAGCAGATACGCAGATTATCTGACCTCCTCACAGTAACACTGATCCTACATGTTGGTGTCAAACTGATCTCTGCCTGTGGTTGGAGGGTTAGGGATGGGCGTCTTATCACATGACCACCTGTGCTTTCGCTCTCGACCTTTTCACCTTCGAACATCCACAAACATCAGCACAGTGGATTTCAGAGAGCTTCTGGCCGCTCGCCTGCAGGTCCAGATGTTGACATCTGTTTATAGAGATTATTGTTTGGACGAGGACGTCGTCTCATCTAGAGTTAGATTATGGCTTCCTTTTGCTAAACAGGTAAACTCTTCAGAAACTAGAAGATGGAACCTCAGGCACTCATTTTGAAAAGCAAAGCATGTGTCGAACAGGCGGATGTTACCTCAACCCAAACCTGAACCCCTGTGAGGTCTACGTCAAACACCAGCCCTGTTCGGTCCAGCTAACTTAAACCAGACCAGGCCCACCTCCACGCTGCTGAAGCCTTCCTGAAGTTGCTGAAACTTTTGCAGGTGCAGAGTTTCCCCTGCATCCCTCTGCTGCTGATTTATTTCTGTATCCGCACATCATGTTCTTGCACATTTAAAAATAAGAAGCCAAAAGCTCATCTCAGAATATCATTGTCACAATAATGATGGAAACACAAATCACTGAAAGTGACTCATTCTCATGTGCTGCAGAGGCCGTCACGTCTCAAGGCGGCGAGGTCTTTCTGTGTCCGCCCGGCGAGCGCCGCGACGTTAATAACGACGGAACAAACCGGAAAACATCCGAAGGATGTGCAGACGGCGCTCGGTTCAGTCTGATGGATTTATTATCCGAGGCAGGGATGATAAAGACGCTCTGATGTTCTCTGTAGTCCGAGCAGCTGCCGAGGTCCAAGCGGCCGAGGAGGTGTTTGGGAAATTAAAAGTGACACAAGTGAATGTTTCAGCCTCGAGAGGAGCCGCAAAGGTACTGCTGTGTGTGTGTGTGTGTGTGTGTGTGTGTGTGTGTGCAGCATCAAAGACAGTGACGTCTTTATTGAAGTCAACGTGTTTCCCCTCACACTGAAATCTCACAGCTACGGGGATGTGACGAAGCTGCTTAACAGCTCTGAGGTATACAAATACATCTATGAGAGTGTGTGTGTGTGTGTGTGTGTGTGTGTGTGTGTGTGTGTGTGTGTGTGTGTGTGTGTGTGTGTGTGTGTCAGAATCGGCCCTGCACGCCCAGCTCGCTCTCGGCAGCTTGTTCGATTTGCTGGTGGACACGTCGGACCTCCTGCTGGGTCAGAGTTCGCTCCATGTGGCGGTAGATGATGCGGTAACAATGACTCCGCCTCCCGGTCCTGAAAGAGGCGCACACACACACACACACACACACACACACAGTGAGGTTTCAGGTAACAGAGTGTATGTGATTATGTTTAACACCGTGCTCGACAGCGAGTTTCCGACTCTTTCGTCATGTTTCCTGTGAGCTGCTGTTCCGGCTCGGCTAAAAGCTGTGATGTGGATTTCTGGGATGTTTTCCCACCTTTCACACTTTCCTGCTTTAACAGTGGATTTCCGGGTCGCTCCAATCAAACGGATCAATCTGAGGAATCGCTGTTATTATTAACTGTGCTGCAGTTATCTGTGCACGAGCGAGCAGACCGACGGTGTTTCTGTGTCGTTAATCTGCACGGCTAAACACAGACTGTATCCAAAGGATGGAGGCTTTGACTGACAGTGCGAAGCCTCTAATCGAGCTTCATGGCAGACGGCGGCAGCTCGTTAGTCACCCCCAAATCACCCGTTTTACTGTTTGACTGTAATGAAGCCATAAAACTGAGCATCATGTTTTATTCAGACCTGACAGTAAAACCGACACCATGAAACCATCAGTCCAAACTTGTTGGATCTTATTGGCTGTCAATCGATGCCGAGGAGCAACAGCCTGTCAGCATCAGACTGTGTTTGTAGGGAGAATTTGATTGGCTAAGAAAACAGGGAGGAAAAACATGCAGGAAACAGGAAGTTACATCAGAAGACAAACCAGCAGTGCTGTGTTCTCACGCCAGCTTCGTCCATCTTTACAATCACCTCCTCCTCTGCTGCTCCGCCTCCCACTACTCTGATTACATTTCAATGTTGGTCATATTCATGACATCATCATTTTATCATCCGGAGCGAAACGAGGCTCAGCGCTGTGATTCACCGTGAACCCCCAGGGACCCACGCCAGGTGTGAACAAGGCCACAGACACCTGTGAGTCACATGACATTAAATCAAGTCGAAGGGACTAAACCCAACACTCTCTCTCTCCATTCAATCTCTGTGTCGCTCGCCCGCTCTCGCTCTGCGGCTCGTGAATAATTGATCATCGATACGTTTGGAGGAAATGTCAGAGAGAAGAGACACAATTACACATTATATTTGTGTACACACACACACACACACACACACACAGAGTGAATGGTATTTCATGTGATAGACTGTGTTGCTGCTGAATAATTGATGTCTCCATTATCCAGTCACAGAGCGGAGAGAGAGGGAGGGCGATCGATACAGTGACACCTGGACACACACACACACACACACACACACACACACACACACACACACACACACACACACAGCAGTGTGATAAATATGCGTGTTACATTAAACATGAAAAACAAGCGTGTAGTTTGCTGTCACACGTGTGGAAACAGACACAAAAACACAGATTTATGACAGAATATAGAAAACGTGAGTCCTGCAGACACGGAGCATGTTTACAGTCAGGGCTGAAGGTTCACACGGACTCGTGAGGCTCAGGCGCTGCTGTCCTTAAAACAAACACCAGTGGGAGTCGCAATGCAACTTAACAAAGATGAACTCTGTTTGGGACTAAACGTGTCAGCGTCAGGATTTCATGTGTTGCAAATGTTACATGAAGACACGGCAAGAGACAGCAGCAGCTCCGTGGAGAGCAGAGTTTAGATATCTGTGAGAAACACCTGCACAGTGTCCTTATTATTCAGCCCCACACAGGAACTCCTGCTACGCTAGACCCACTCAGCACCTGGACCCACTCAGCACCTGGACCCACTCAGAGGCAAAACACTGACGTGCAGCTTTTTGTAGATGATGTAGTTCTGTTCATTTAGTCACACAATGGGACGTCATTGGACCCATTCTAATCATTTTCAGCACCATGGACCTTACTACAGTAGCTTTGCATGACTCACAGCTCAAAATAATCCTTCTTTACTTTCTACCGGGCCTTTGTTCAGTCACTTAGCTCATCCTCCTTTTAAACCCCCTTTACACCAACTGGCTGCCCTAAAATGAACGTTTGAATCCAAGTGGGCGGGGCTTCTGCATTTGATATTGCCATTTAAAGGTCTCTGCTCTCTATGACATCATACAGATCCAAGAGTAGAGAAAACTGCATGAAACAGAGTGTTTATCAGATCAGTCTGCAGCCAGACTGCATGTGGTTCACTTGACCTCGTAATTTTAAACTTTGGTCACGTTTGCTGTGAGCAGTGTTGGTCAAGTTACTTGAAAAAAGTAATCAGTAACTAATTACTGATTACTTCCCCCAAAAAGTAATCCCGTTACTTTACTGATTACTTATTTTCAAAAGTAATTAATTACTTAGTTACTTTTTAAAACGATTTACAACCTGAATAGGTGATAAAGTGATAGATCTTTCAGCCCAATTCTACTTTTTCTGCATAATCCATCATACAAAATGTAATCAAATGGAAAAGTCTCTTTTTAAAACTTGTTTTATTAGTTTTAATCTTTTAACTTTATGCATCAAGCAAAAATTTAATTATCTGCACCATTCTCTGACTGGAAGAAATTAGTTTAACATTTAAACTTATTTTCTGCACATTCCAGCACATAAAATAAAATATTTTTTGTGTTTACACTCAGTCTTTCAAATAGATGCAAGTAAAACACAGCAGAAAATAAATAAAGTCAAAGACTCAGCGGTCCTGTTGCTCTATTTTCACCTGTAAAGCAGGAGTAGGTAGGCGGAGGTTTACCCTGGTGCAGGTGAGCCGCAGCGGTCAGTGGAAGAATCCGCGAGTTTCTCTGTGAGTTTCCCATCACGTCGTAGCTACTCGGTGCTTGCTCGGAAGTTTAGGGTTTTTTTCACTGTAAAAAGAAGTTTTCTTCCCACGCACAACGGACACTAATGTTTTTGTCACTTTTTATGGAATCAAACTCAAAGTAAGGTCAGTACTTCCACGCTTTAAACGCTGCACGCTCATACTCTCTCCGCACTCGATATATGATCCACTGTTGATCTGCACACAGCTGTTGTCACGAACGTCGCACTCGCTTACGTCACTGTCATGAGACATTCTGGCAAAAAAATCACGGTTTTAGTAACGCAGTAACGCAGCGTTCCTACGGGAAAGTAACGGTAATCTAATTACCGTTTTTGCAATAGTAATCCCTTACTTTACTCGTTACTTGAAAAAAGTAATCGGATTACAGTAACGCGTTACTTGTAACGCGTTACTGCCCATCTCTGGCTGTGAGCACCTATAGATCCAGTTTAAAGGAACAAACTGCGACTCTTCCAAAACTCTTCACTGGGAGCAGCTGTCAGTCACAGCTATGAATTATAATCACATAGAGCTGCCCACAAAGTACTTCAGCCAGTGAAAATCTGAATCCTGCCCTAAAAACAAGCCTTTAAAATCACAGCCCTAAAACATACACATGGTGTGAAGATGTAGAGTTACCTGTTGGACTCGCAGGACTGTGGCTGAACCAATCAGTGTGAGCGAGAAGAAAAAGAGAACATCAGCTGTCCTGGAGCCCACAGGACCCCTGTTTGAAGTCCTCCTCAGTCACATTTACACACACACACACACACACACACCCACACACACACACACACACACACACACCCACACACACACACACACACACACACACACAGATGTGTGATGTGGAGGATGGAAAAAGAAAATTTGAGCTGATCTGTTTCAGTTGTGTTTTAATTGGAGCATCGAGTTATTCATAGCATTTTAATTGTTGGAGGTGAAGATCCTCCCACTCTGTGTTTGCCTTTCTTTCACATGAACACACTCGTTCACACCACCACGCTTTCATCACGTTACCTTTTGAAACGCTCGTCCTCTCTCTATGCTAATGAGTTTTGTTACTGACAGATTTAATCATGTAAGCGTGTTCACGAACACACGGTACGCAGCTACACGCCTCACACGGCTGGATGTGCTCTTTGTAAACGTGTCCTCTGTAACTTTAAACAAACAGACTCTGGTTTGTGTCGACAGACTTAAACCCTCCTCGTGTTTGGAGAAGTACGCTCTAAATAAATAAGGTCAGAGAAATCTAAGCGATAACGAGTGGAGACAGTGAGGGAGGCTCGTTAAAGGGGACCTACCATATTTCCTGTCACATGCACATGCAGTTACAATGCTGGATGCACACATTACACAAATAATGAGGTCAGTTTATGTGAAAGCAATCGCACTGAGCCAAAAGCTCTGCGCGCTGCTCGAAACACTCTCTCTACTGACAGAGAGACGACATCCCCGCTGTCTGAAGCTATCGCAGTGGCCCCGCCCACCTGCTGTGCAAACCTTTCATTTATGAGGGGCAGCCAATCAGAAAACAAGCTCTATCAAGGGGACTGTGGCCTTAAAAGGAGGAAGGGAGCTTCAGATCCAGAGGGAGAAATACTGATCATGTTATCACTGAGTGTGGGAACAGAGAGGCAAGCCAGGAAAGTGAAAGGTCGCTGATTCAGTGAAATCAGGGCGGGGCAAACGCTCACAGAGGAGGAAGCAAAACAGAAGACAAGAAAACGGACTTTCAAATTAAAACAGGAAACAAACAAAACACCAGAGGCAGGAAATCAGACAGATGCTAGCAGCTACAGTTGCCTGGGCAGGTTAGTGGCCACGCCCCCTAAACGTAAGGCTTAGTAAACTTTAAATTAATGAGATATTAAAAACTTTACGACCGTACAAATGTTATGATGGGGAGAAATTATCCACAGAGACCAAAACAGTTTTTGTATCAGGCTGTAAACAGTTTATTTCTGCTGTAAAGTTTTAACACGGGAGTCTGTGGACTCACTGCTGGAGCCTCTAGTGGACATTAGAGGAACTGCAGCTTCTTCTATCCTGGCTTTGAGGAGTCATTTTTCAAACTTGGAGGTTTTTGGTTTTCCTTCGTGTCCCGTCAGAAACTTTCATTCAAGAAATGATTTGTAAGTCTCTACTTGTACTTTAAATGTTTTTAAATCCTCAAACTTTCTAATTATTTTCCAGGTTCACATGATAATGAGGCAGATTTTCAGTAATGACCCCTGAAATCTGGTCGTAGTCTCAGGCTTGTCTACTTTCTCTTTGAACAGAAATGAGTGATTTCATTCAAAAGTCTGTAAAAGTGAAGTCATTGAATTGCAGCATTTGACAGTGGAGACCTTTAGCTTTCTTTAAAAAGAGGACGCTTCGTAGAAAAACATGTTTATATTCCACAAATGGAGGCGCGAGCACCGAAGAATAAAATCAAACACTAACAAGCATCATCGGTGTGCCGTCTTGAACCTGCGTTGGAATTGTTTATTCATGCCAGCAGTAACGAGAAGAAGGAAACTGGGAAGCCTGGGCGAGGTCAGAGGAGGACAGCAAACATGGCCGACGGCGTCACAGCCCAAACATTAAAAAAAAGACTAAAACATGATCGATTTGATGTCAGGCTTCAGCAGATGGTGGGATGGAGGGAAAGAGAGATGGAGGAGAGGGACTGAACTTCAAAGAGGAGTGTAATGTTTCACTGGGGGGAGGGCGAGAGACACCGGAAGTGAGTGAGAAACAGAGAGAGAGAGAGTGGATGATGATGGACACGCTTGAAAGAGGAGAGCTGGGTTTCATTCAGATGGAGAGAAAAACGAAGGGAAGCAGTGGGGAGGGCGAGCGAGATAGAGATAAACAGAGAGAGAGGGATCAATAGATGGAGGGGGGTGAAGATGAGAGGAAACCGAAGCAGCTGCCAACGCCCTTGAAAGCACCGTGCTGCCTTCACAGAGACACGGGAAAACCAGGAGATCTGACACTGTAAAAACCCCCAAGGAGGGAGGAGGGGTGATGAAGAGAGGAATTAAGGAAAGAAGTAAAGGGAGAAAGGAGGGACGGCTCTCCCCTTCCTCCCACACTCCCCCCTCTCTTTAATCCTCCTCATCCCTCGGTTTGATGCAGACACTTTTTTGTTTCTACCGTGAAGAGAAACAAACCCTCCGAGGTTTATCCGCCCTCCTCAAACAGATCCCACTTTGTTCGTCTCTTCTTTAAATAAAGTGAATGTGTGTAAATACAAGCAGACCTGAGAACAGATGCCCTGCAGGAAGACGGCTGCAGCGTTTATGTAACATCATTGTGTCTGACGGATATTCGAGCCTCAGATCGTCTGCTAATTACACAGATTCTTGAGCGCTGCGAGAGCGATCGCTAAAACCTCTCGCGGTGACACTTAATTTGTTGTCGCGTTCAAATGTGGGGCTTAATGTGCCACCCTTTGCAACGCTGGCTCTGAGAAGTCATCTTCATACATCACCAACTCCTCCCGCTGATGCTATCGTCGCCCGCTGGATCATGTTCACAGGCAATGTGGACGAATCAGAGCGGGAGGAGGTCGGGGTGGGTGGAGGTCGGGTGACCAAAAACAGAAGAGCTCAAAGTGTGCTTACTTCCTGTTTCGGGTCCCTGTGTGTTCAGCCATCTAACAGAGAGTATCTGAGAGTATCTTGTTTTGTCACATAAATACTGTACCAGTGAAAGTGGCTGTGATGGTATTAAACTGCCCCATACTTCGAGGGCGGCCTGTTTGAATTGCTCAGATCTTCCTGATCTGAACCTCGTAACACCCACCACCTCCTGCACGTGCTCAGTGAAGGTTCTGCTGCTGTATGAAGCAGCACGGTCACGATTTTACAAGTTACATCTTCTGGAGCAAAAAGACTGAACCAGGCTGGTTTGGTTCCTCCTCAGACATCAGGCACAACTACAAGTCTGACACCAGCTGAAGGCGTAGGCATGGACTCTTCGGGTGGGTGTTTAAATCAGAGTCAGGGTGTCAGAGGTTTAGGGCCATCAAGGTTACACCACTGCACCTATGAGGACATTACGTAGACTGAAGGCAAAAGGTGTTGAATCATAAATCACAAAAAAGTCCAGTTACCTTCATTTCCAGAGCTTAAGACCTGCATGACTGACAACCTACGCACAGGTGGTTAATTCACTTTAGCAGTACACAGGGCGCTACGTTAGGCTCCGACAGGGGTCGTAGCTCCAGGCCTCGAGGGCTGGAGTTCCCCATCCTTGGGCTACGATGGCTACCTCGATGCCCACCATCCACCCCAACCTCCTCCTGGGGACTCTGATGTAGAGCCGACGTGACTTCATGTAGAAGATGCCAAACAGCCACCACGATGCCTCCTGGCATGCAGCTGTTTTATTTTAAGCCGTACATGATATTCAGACGTAGAAAACAGGATAAAGATCATGAAGAAAAAAATCTAAACAGGTAGGTCAGATAAAACTCACACCTGTCCAGTTGCCATGGAGAAGGAGATCAGGTGGAATAACCTTCATTCCTGCTGTAAAGTTGGACTTTTTGACTCAGTTTTGGCACAGGCCTCTGGTGGACATAAGAGGTACTGCAGTTTTTGGCGATTTTCAGCCTGATTGGACGAGCATCATCCATTAAAAAGTTCCTCTGAACACGAGTCAGTGATTTTGTTTCCACCCTACACAACATGAGACGGGCTGTTACCGAGGAAAGGAATTAGGTCTGAATATCGACCTGCCCTTAAACCTAACAGATTCACCATGATGGGATAAACTCCTTATTTCCTTTTAAAGGTGACCTCGTGATACGTTACTGAAAGAAAGCAAAGACACCCTCTGCTCTCTCTCACTGTTAAAAATGGCTTTCAAGTATCTTCAGAGTTTCTAGATGTCTGTGTAAACATGTAGGTGATTAGTCTGGAGCTGGAAATGAGGCATTTATAATGAATAAATACTGATTCTCGGGGCTTCTGTGACAGTTTGGGGAAGATCAGCACCTGAAACCAAAGCTGAAGGAAATCAGAGACTTTGAAAGAGAAATCTGCGATTTTCGAGAAAGAAGAAGCAGCGAGGACAGAGAGAAGCGAACAGAGTTTAACGAAACAGTGTGGGGAGCGTCGGGCTGCTGTTTGCTCTGGATTCGCCTCGTTTGTCTGATTAAACCAAACAAAATTAAACCTGGATTTTAAACGCTCATTGAGAGCAGCCCTCACAGGCTTTCATCACACCTGTGAACACCTCTGCTTTCTTTCAGTCGTTTCCTGGTTTGAGCGAGTGGATTAAACGCTCGTCCTCCTGATTCTTCCTTCAAAGACCTCCCATCCTGCTCTCCTCCTCCACCCGTCCATCCCCTCCGCCGGGCCAGCACAGAGCCGAAATCAATTAGTATTCTATTAAGTGGCTGTGATGTGTGCGAGTGTGAACCGGAGGCTCTCCGCTCTCGTTAATCTCACCATTTAGATCCTTCCTAATTGGGACGGACAGTCAGACGGAGGACGGGAGGAAAACCGGAGGGCAGGAAGGAAGGGGAGCTTTGAACCACCGTCGTAAACACAAACACGCCGAGAATGAAACGTAACGGCGCTAACGACACAATAATTATGAGAAAGTCTAAATAAATGTTGATATGAATAGTAATCGGCTCAGCTGTCATCTGCATGCGCTGCAGAAAATACTCACAACAGTCTTCAGTGTCAAGCTGCCAAGTAGTTCACATCTCAGACGTCATAAAAGACAAAGCTGCATATTTAAAGGGACATTACTCCGGATGTGCAGATTTAATGAAAAGCCTTCATGGTTTATGGCTTTTGGCCCAGCGCGAGGACAATCAGCGTGCTGTCAACACAACAAACAGGGGAGTGCACACAGTCAGTCAAGCCCCTGATTTTCAAGAATTATCACAAATTCAGCCAAAACTTACTTATTAGTAAAACAAAGGTCACACTGTCAGATTTACCAGCACTTTTATCGGGAGGAGTTCAACAAAAGCAGACTGCAAACCTCCGTCAACCTTTGTCACGGATCCAGAAGGATGTCTGGATCTGGGCTGGTTCGTGACAGTTTCCACGTTTCCCAGTTTGAACATAAGACAAAGAAAGTAAAGAGTCTTTCCACAAACTCCTGGATCCAGATCCATGTCCAAGCCCAGCCTTTCCATCCAAACCAGTCACATACACATCCAACAGACACTAAATATCTCGTGTTGTCATCACTGCATGCTGTATTAGAGCCGGGTGGATGTTTCAAACAGTGTCAACACGGTCCTCCTTATTAGTGCCTGAGTGGTTTCCTTCAATGATCAGCTGACTGAAACCAGAGGACAGAACGAGGACTTCTTTATGTTTATGATCCAGGAGACTTCATCCGTCCTACAAACAAACAGACTCGGGTATTTAACCACTAGCAGTGAGGAGTAATTTGCAGTACTGACCAAGCAGCAACCTTTAATGAAGCCCCAACCATTGCAGTTCCTCGAACGTCCACTTGAGGCTCCTGATTAGAGTCGCTGCAGATCAGTAAAGTGACACCGAGTCGAGCACGAGTGATTCTGTGTTCGTTTCTTGATTCAGATGAAAAATAAACTTCAGCTTTTAAACCAGCTCTGAAAAATGTTCATGTTCAACAAAGGAAAAACAGACGTGAGCCAGAAAACATCTTCCAGCTGTAGGAGGACTGCCTGCCCTCAAACCCCAACTGTGACCTCTGACCTCCGTCCTGGAGGACTGGCAGAGATGGTGCGAGCATGGCGTTGAGTTGCCACCACCTCCCTTCGTCAGCACCAGATTGCGGACAGAATCCTGGTGGATTTTCCGGACTAGAGCCAGAGCTCCTGCACAGCCGGCTAACTGCTACAGAGCGGCTCTGACTAATTTATGCATATGTATTAATAGATCAGAGGCAGCTCTCTCCAGGCCGTCGTGCCTCTTCTCCTCAGAAAAAAAAGGCCAAATAAACAACTGAAGCAGAGCTGAGCTTCCACTCTGCACACTCAAAGGCCGGCTTCAGAAGCAGGCAGTCGTTTTGCATTTCCGCCTGCTGGATTTGTTTGATTTTGTTTGGATTTATTTCTTTCCACACGACCAGCACACATCTTCAAATACCGTCGCTGCTCCCTTGATAGTAAGAGAGCGTCATCACCAAACACGGTCAAAAAATGAAGCACATTAAAGGAGAAACTGAACCAAAACCTGCATCAAACAAAGACGTCACGGTGCCACATCCAGATGATCCACCAACAGTCACGTAATGCCTCGAATCAAAGATCAAAGGCTTTTTAGGATCATGATTTTAAATATTAAAATCTGATATTATATAAATTATTGTGCTAGAAAAATTACGAGTGAAAGATGAAAGTAGTTTCTAGTTAACCCTAGGTCTAAGACGTTCTTAGCAGCCAGTAAGCTACAAACATGTGAAGTGTAGATCTGAATATCACTAAACAAAGTTGTCTGTGAAGGTTCTCAGTCATCCAGGTCATCGTAGTCTAAGGAGCTTGCAAAGAAAAGCGTCTGGACTTCTTTAAGTTGCTTGAAGACGTTTCACCTCTCATCCGAGAAGCTTCTTCGGTTCTAAGGTCAAATGGTGGAGAGTCCCAGATATAAACCTAGTGGGAGTTTCCCCCCACAGAGGGACAAAAGGACCCCCTGATGATCCTCTAATCGCCTGAGCCAAGGTGTGAAACTGGGTGTGGGTCCCAATCAGCCAGAGTTTCGGATGAGCTCATTGTGAAACCTGGCCCCACCTTATCATGCGATTTCCTGAGGTCAGATGGCCCAGGATGTGAGTGGGCGTTAAGGCGTCTGGGAAGGATCTCAAAACTGGATTATAGATGGCAGAGAGTTGGTGTCGTAAACCACCGCCTCTGTTCAAAGATGGTCGCTCACAGTGGACATAGATGCTTCTTTCACTCCTCTTTCAAACCATCTGTCCTCTCTGTCCAAAATGTGAACATTGGCATCCTCGAAAGAGTGTCCTTTATCATAGAAGAGCCACCTCCACAGGACAAGACTCAGCAGTCCATCTGCATCTTAAGGATAAGATGGTGGGACTCCCCACCATTTGACCTTAGAACTTAAGAAGCTTCTCGGATGAGAGGTGAAACGTCTTCAAGCAACTTAAAGAAGTCCAGACGCTTTTTTTTGCAAGCTCCTTTGACTAAACAAAGTTATTTGCTACAAACAGTTTGACTGGAAATGACTAGAAAAGGGGAAGGTTGTAAATACCTGCTCATACCTTCTGCTATCATGACCCAGTTTTAAATAAGCAGAAGAAAATGGCAGCATTGGTGGATGATACCCGTGGAGCTTCACCCTTTGGTTTTTACTCATTTTGCAGCTGTGAATGTTTGTAACTACCTCCAAGAAACTGGAGGTTTTTAAACTGGTTGGAGAACAGGAAGCTCTGCAGTACTCTCTGCTCCTCCATGTTGAAAGAAACCAGTTGAGGTGGTTTTGAAAAAGCTACGTCCAGATGAACAGAATCCACTTTTTGAATGGATGGATGAATGTGCAGATGGGTGGATGTCAGGATGGATAGGTGGACAGATGGATGGGTGGATGTCTCAATGGATGGATGGATGGATGTCTCAATGGATGGATGAATGGGTGAATGTGCAGATGGGTGGATGTCAGGATGGATGGATGTCTAAATGGATGGATGAATGGATGGACAGATGGATGGATGTCTCAATGGATGGATGGATGTATGGATGGATGTCAGGATGTCAGGATGGATGGATGTCTCAATGGATGGATGAATGGATGGACAGATGGATGGATGTCTCAGTGGATGGATGGATGTATGGATGGATGTCAGGATGTCAGGATGGATAGATGTCTCAATGGATGGATGGATAGGTGTCTCAATGGATGGATGGATGGGTGGATGTCAGGATGGATGGATGGATGGATGGATGGATTGATGGTTGAAAGTATGGGTGGATGATGGATGGTTGAAAATATGGGTGGATGATGGATGGTTGAAAATATGGGTGGATGATGGATAGATGGATGGATGAAAGTATGGGTGGATGATGGATAGATGGATGGATGAAAGTATGGGTGGATGATGGATGGATGAAAGTATGGGTGGATGATGGATGGATGAAAGTATGGGTGGATGATGGATGGACACACCATCTTGTGTAAATTCTGCTGTTCGTAATCGTTCTGTTTTTCAGACTGAACTGTCAAACTTGCTCTTTGCAGCCATTTCTATTCACACAAAATGTTTCTCAGCAGATTCACTGTCATATAAAAATGTCCTATATTTGCCAACGTAGAAGAAAAGGAAAATGTTCATTTACTAACCCGACTAAATGAAACTGAATCAGACTTCTGATGGAGTTCTCTGCCCTTTAATCAGAGAACATTGAAAGATGAATGGGTTAGGGTCAGGTTAGGGTTAACCCTAATTTAATTTCACGTCTTTAGTGGTACGAGTGTTGTGGAGTTTACACAAGAAGTCATGAAACAGGGAGGACGTGACATCAGGTGGTAACAGAGTCCTAACAAACTGCAGTATGTGGTTTCCACTGTGAGGGACATTAAAGGATGGGAGGACAGGAGGGATGGGTGCTTCTTCCTGGTTCTCTCTTGCCTCTGGGCATCCTGCACTTCAACCTCCAGAGAGAGGCAGAGACAGAGGGACGAGGAAGAGGAGGACGAGGAGTGTGAATTATTAACAGCTCTGTCACTGCAGCAGAGTCTGTCAGAGCAGGTAATAATAGACACACACACAGACTGGAGTCTGATCACCTTATCAATGCTTCAATACGAGAGGAGCCAAACTGAGCTCGTTAATTATTCACGAGTCTGGGTCCAGGGTCCAGGAGGACACTCAGAGATTACTTTTTCTTTCAGTTTCAGTCGTCTCATCTGTCTGATCCTGAGCAGCTGACTGGCTTCTGTCTTTCTTTGGGTTTTGAACTGAGAAACTTTATTTTGGTGACTAAAACTAACAAAAAGCACACGACCAACATTTGATTACAACTCAGCTGACTCCGTTTAACCCTGCTGCATCGCACTCTGCTCGTCACACATCACGCTAACACCGACCAAACGGCTCGAGCGCCTTTTCACTGGTCTGAGTGTGTCTGTGCCTTTAGACTGTATACATACAGTGTGTGTGTCGCCTACTGTCCATCTGTTGGAGCTCCAGCAGACCCGATGAGTGTTTTCCATGACTCACACACACCGTCCCCCTCCTCCTGGAGTCTTACAGCAGGTTTTCTTGATCCTTCAATCAGTGTATCAGAAAGAGGCAAACATGAATCACGAGGAAGCAGATGTGAGGCAGAAAACAAAACACACTTATTCCTCCCATCAGAGGCCAATCAATCTCCCAACCGGTGGCTCACATGAGTCATTCGAACAACAAAGTACTCCGGTGGCACCGAAGATGAAGAACTGTGTTAGAAAATATCTGATTTGTTGGTTAAAAAAAAAAAATCAAAGAAGCCTTTGTAGAAAATAAATGAAGCGAGCGCGTCTGTGAAGGTGCATTTCACCAAACATCCAAAGAAACCTTCAGACGCTGCTTTGTTGCTAATTTTCATCATGTTTTGATAAGTTCTCTGTGAAATGATCACAGCAGCTCCGGCTGCTTCAAAGTGAGAATGATGGATTTATGTGATTCATTTTACAAACTGTTTAAACATTCAACAGTAAAAAGTTTATGAGAAAACGAGATAATGGATCCGCAGCCTCGCTGTCGACCTTTACAAACCACCACCAGTCAGACTGGAAATGCATAATACCAGGGGGACACTGTCTTTACCCATGATTCCCAGCTCTCAATCACGCAAATCCACTTGACATTAGCGGCGTGCGATTGGCTGCTCAGAGCGTATGGGCTCCACTTCCTCTCTGTTATCGTACTGAATAATTCAGGCGGCTGCTTAGCTGACGGCCGCGCTGGCATTTCCCCTCCGCTAATTGCTCGTTAAGTGTTCCACTTGACCTTTAGCAGGAGAATAAAATTTTGAGAGGTTCTGTCACAGGCGTCGGTGATTCGAGCCGCCCTCCGCGTGTTAAACTCCGCTCAGGTCTGACAGACGGAGGGGTGTTCCCGCTGGATTACCGTCCGGTTCAAACTCCAGCTTTAAAAAAAAGACTACTTAAAGTAGCTGTAACGGAGCGAGTGCATAATGGACCTTTTTGTCTTCTTGAGTTGTGGGATTATCAGATTAAAACGTCTCGACCGCTCCCCCGGCCTCTGCGACGGAGGCGTAAGTGAAACAGCAGTCGATCGCTACGTTAACACATGAAGGTCAGTCGCTCCAGAGAATGTCAAGGGTCTTAAAAAGTGTTGAGATGAAACTGACCCTCAAACATGAAGACCAGCAGCTGCCTCCTCCACAGAGGGGACCATAACCAACAGCCTACGGTTTAAACCCACCAGCTAATGGGAGCAAGTACCAGAAGAACTGCAGGGACTCTGGGAGAGGACGTTAGACCAGAGAAACCCTGGACTGATGTGATGAGTCCAGATGTGAGAGTTCTGGTTGAAGTTGCAGAGTCTTTATAAAACGGAGAAGGTGAAATGAAGGAGGAAGAGCTGTGATGGAAATTCACCTGCATGGATACCGAACATCCCAACTAGCTTGAGTTTGGCGGATCCATCACTGATTTTCAGCTGAGCCAGATCACCTCCAGGAGGTTCAGTGCTGGAGCGCTGTGTCAGACCCAAACCCAGCAGAGCTGTTGGGACCAGCTGGACCACAGAGTGAGGAAAGACGAGGCAAAGCTGCAGTTCGGTTACTCTGGTCTGAATCAGTTGATGAGTTTGTGAACTTGAACTTTTCCTCGTGGTTTTTTTCGTTTTCACAGAGAAAAATCCAAGCAAACCAAAATACGTCACTACAGACCAGGTGATAATGTTCAGCCCGCTCATTGGCCAGATGTGTCGGGGGCGGAGCAACAAAGTAGATACAGGACGACGGTGCTGTAACGTCTTGGCAAATTTAGGGTTACATCATAGCTAGCTGCTAGCCTGTACAGATGTTTGCACATCTGTAGTATCTTTCTCCGGTGAGGATACAAAGCATACGCTGCTATGGGACGGTTTTTAGCTCAAACCCACACTAAAAGGCAAAATATGCATATTAATGATCAAGGAAGTGACCTCACAGCCCATTGTTCCTTCAGTGGGCTGGTTTCAGTCATTATGCAAATATCCTGTTTATAAGATTGAGTCAGCTGAGACTGAAGAAGTCACTTGGATGCGTGACGAAACGTTTCTCCCACTGAAGACGTCCAGATGATCAGAATCAACTTTTTGGGATTAGTGTGTCACCAAGGAGGAAACGAACCAGACGCGGTTCAAACCGAGTTAATGCTGCAGGTGTGAAAACACCTTCAGAGAATCCTGCAGGTGGTTTTGTCCCAGGGCCAACCTGCTGAGCCACATAAATCTGTGGGAACACGGCCGTGCTGCAGAGGAGACACCGGGACAAGTCTTTACTGCTCCATCCTCTCCTCTCATATTACACTTCTAAATGTACACCAGCTCGTAGAGAAGAACCTGACTCTTTCCTTCACTGCTAAAAAGTGACTTTCTGCAAACTAGATTTTGTCCGGAGGCAGCAATGAAAATTTAACAACAACACATGCAGCTGTGGGCAACACACACACACACACACACACACAGGGTACAGTGGAGAAACCCATCACTGATTCTGCCACAGAGCTGCCATTAAACACAGCATCTGTCACCTCCCGTAGCCGTGGTCAGGAGAGAGTACACATAAAACTGCTGCCTTTGTGTCTCGCTCGCGCTAAATGATGAATATTTAATGTGAAGGTGGCACTGCACTGAAACCAGCAGCAGCTACAGCTGACAGCTTGTGTTTCCTGTGTTTTTCTTCCTGCTCGTACCTGAGTGAAGCTGGATCGCAGTGAAATGTAATTAAATCAAACCCAGCGCGTTGGGCTTGTTTGGCGTGTTTGACCTGACGCGACACACGCTGATGTTTGCGCGGCCCCGTGAATGTGACACGGCTAACTTGGACCTGACAACAACGCTGCACAAGCTGTGAATGATGGAGATTTAAATGCCAACGTGTCTAAATGACTGATTTTAAGTTCAGGTTAAAGCTGATGCTGCGTGCTGCTGTTTGCAGGGGCGGATCCTTGGATCCTTCTGCTGCATCGTTTTTCACAGGTGCTCCACGTCACAGGATGTGTCCATCTCAGAAGCTGTCCAAGGCCTCAGGAGCTGTCCAAGGTTGAGATGCAGTTTATCGTCTCTCGGGGGATTTTGTTTGGGACTCAGAGTTACTGCCACACAGATCCTTGGGCTTTAGCCAAAAATAAGACTTCTGGTTTGTCTACGTCAAAGCCAGCGACTGATTTAGCTACTAGCAGACCGGCGCTGAGAGCAGAGGTGCTTCACGAGGTGATTCCCCACCAGGCGTACGGCAACATGAGCGCACAAAGTCAGCTTAGAGCTCAAACAACTGAACAAAGCCACATCAGCTCAGGTGAGAGCTCACAGGTGGAGCTCCTCTGCAGTGGTGCCTCCACTGCTTCGCTCAGGCGAGGAGGCTGGTGACCCTGAGAGGTTACCAGGACTCTTTGAGTCCATCCGCTGCAGCTTCAGCCTGTAGCCACTGAGTACGACTCGGTTAGGAATATCTGTGGTATGGGTAAAAACACGCCCCTAAATAACAACCTGGGAGCAACAGCATCCTCTCCAACGAATGCATCGCACGTACCTAAGAAATCACGTGATACCTCAGGAATGAGAACGGCACAGATATTTGGGCACAGAGGCGACAAAAGGTATCCTGCAAACGTCACGGTGCAGGATAAACATCCACGCCATCATCACGAGGCCGAGGAAACCAAAGCATGCAGGGCTACGCTCCAGCGCGAGGATATGTTTTTATTCTGATATTTTTCTGAGAAATCTCACAGGAAGTAAACAAGCTCTCTCTCTATCATTCATATATGTTCCCTCACTCTCACTTGAAGGCACTTCACTTACTGCAGATGTGTGTGTGTGCGCGCGCGTGTGTGTGCTGTGGGTCGATACAAGTTGAAAGACAAACAGGAAGCTACTTGAGTGAGTGTGTGTGTGTGTGTGTGTGTGTCTATTAATCACATTAGGATGGAGGGAAAGCAGGGAGAGAGCATCATCATCAGGAAAATGGAAGCTGCGCTTTCCCACAACCACTAAAGCCTGGCTGAGAGTTTCTGAGTTTGTGAGGACACATTTCAAGGTTTTAACCTGAAACCTCTGCAGCAGGAGTAGGGATGGGAATCGTCCACCAGTTCCCAGTAGTCCAATTCCTTGGAATCATTAGTCTGCCTGCCTATCGATCCCACTTATCACTTCTTACACTCAGCTGATTGCACTACAATCAGCTGATTTCAGTTCACGTGTCAGAGGAAAACAGTGACGCAGTCTAGAGCGTGGATGTGGACATCGATTTTATTTTTACTGAACAGAAGGACGAGATAGATGGTAAAGTGGAAAACTGCATCCACGATACACAAGACAAGACAGCATGCTAACGCTAAGCTAACCAGACAGCATGCTAACGCAAAGCTAGCCAGACAGCATGCTGTCTAGTTAGCTTAGCGTTAGCATGCACATGCATGCTAACGCTAAGCTGTGCATTAGCGTTAGCATGCGCATGCACGAATATATCGTGCATGCGCAGATTTTTATTGGACTTACGATTGTCAGTTGGAAAATTTTACATATCGCCTAACCGTTGTGTGTGTGTGTGTGTGTGTGTGTCCGTTTGCCACCAGTGGAATCATTTATAATACATTTTCACAATCTCTTCAGTAACATGAGCTCTCTGAGTGTGTGTGGTGTGTTTGTTTGTTCAGTCTCAGTACGTGGACCTGTCTCTGTTTTAGGGGCACACAGTCCTCACATGGTAAATGATGTAATGTTAGAGTGCAGAGTTTGTTTAAGGGCACAGATGTCCTCAGAAACATGACTCTCTGTGTGTGTGTGTGTGTGTGTGTGTGTGTAGCAGAGCAGAAACAAATCTTCCCGGATTCAAACCCACATCTCATCAGATTAAAGAGCAAACAGGAAACAGGAAACAGGTAAGCATCATCGATTGGCGATGACTCAGCCTGTTCCCCGGACCAATTACATCCATTATTTCCACAACATTTATCAGCATCCAATCAGGAGCCCCGACATGAAACGTCCCGACACAATCGATTCACCTTGCAGCTTCACTAACCTGCAGCTGGAGGTTCGACTCTCAGCGTCTCCTGACAGGTTTACAGAGACTTTGACTTGCGGTGAGTGAACACAGAGACCTGAGAGGATCCACGCACGAGGAAACGCTACCTGTGGACACCTGCTACCTGTGCACGCCCTCACCTCCAGGATTCATTCTCTGATGCTTTAATAGAAACATCTTAGGAGCATACATCAGCTGTGAAGAGCTGACAACACAGAGCTCAGCTTTAACTGCACCGGCCTGGTGCCCCGCCTGTAGGAACAGCAGGCTGCTCCTGTCTTTGAAAACACACAACGCTCGGCGTTATTATGAAACGTGAGCGCAAACGCGTTCCTGCTGCAGTGTTCACCAACTTAAACCAGTCACTTTACGACCCACTTGAGTCGCACGTGAGCTTCAGAATGTGGAAAGAAGCAGAGTCAGCTGCCTCTGTGGGGTCACTCTGCCTCTGCTGCACCTCTCTGGGGGGGTGCGGGTTACCCAGGTGGGGGACAGCAGGTCTGGTAGAGTCCAGAGCCGATGCTCAGAGTCTCTGTGCTTCTCTGCATCAGACTCGAGGTTAGTGCGAGACTCCGAACGCAGGAGCAAACGAAGCGAGAGAGAGGATTCATTTTTCTGTCTGTGCGTCTGAGCCGACCGTTAGCACGCCACACGGGCTCTGCTTTTCAATTACCCACTGCCTCGCTCGCCCGCTCTCTCTCTCTCTCACACACACACAAAGAAACAAACACTTTTATTGTAGAGTTCCCTTCGGCGAGTGACTCATCCCAAACAACTCTCTGACAGTCACTGTGTGTGTGTGTGTGTGTGTTTTTAAGCTAAATTATGATTTAAACTGACGATTAAAGAGGCAGAAACTAACATTCAAAGCGAGTGTTTGAGTGTTGGAGCAGCTGTGGAGGTTGGCGTCTCCGTGTGCTCTGAACCGCCGAGGACATCACGACGTTCCCACTGATGTGTGCAGCACCATATTCCTCCCCCAGCTTTAGAACTTCCATGTTTTGGAGCCAGAAGTGATTCGGACTCGGAGTACTAAGCTGTTCACTAACGCCCGCCACAGTTTCCTCGTGCACTACAGCTGGAGCTCCGCCTTCTTGGACAGTCTGTTACCACAGTAACCTCACAGCATATGATATTATTGGTCACATGATGTCATTAAAAATGCTCCAAAAAGCTCCAACAGCACAAACACGGTCCAGAGGTCCAGTTCAGGTGAGCTAGCAGACAGCTGCCTGTGTCACCTTCCACCTGCCTCACAGAAGCCACGCCCCTAATAATGCAAAGCGTTAATACAGTTTAAACAGGTGAGTTTTAGAGCTGTGAACAGGTTTATTTCTGCTGTAAAGTTTTAACATGGGGACTGACTCAGTGCTGGAGCCCCTGCTGGACACCAGAGGAACTGCAGCTTTTGTCCAGCTGAAGAAAACATAAACAGGACGTTATGGATTGAAAGGACGTCAGAGATAATGATCTCCTCAGGAAGTGTGAATCTGCATGACCCAGGGTGTGTTTGATGTCCGTGCGCTCTGAAGTATTCCTCCCACCTCACACAGGATCATGTCCTCTGCTAACTTGCCGCTAACACATGATCAAAATCTTAGAAAATGCTGCCTTTGGATTTAAAGCCCAGTGTTTGTAAAGAGCTGCAGTGCTGCTCAGGTACAGGTCCTTTCATCCTCCTCCTGCCTCCTGACCTCGGCCCCTCTGGAGCTTTGACCTTTGACTGAGATGATCTGCACTCAGAGGTCAGCGGAGGAAGCTGAGTGTTGGTGTCTGAGGACTCTGTCGCTGTCAGCTTGTGCTGAGAGAAGGAAAAACCAGGGACAGCGAGTCCTGGTGCAGACGGTCTCTGGGGTCTTTAGCATTCACTGTTTTATTTATCGTGTGCTTTGACCTCGTCTCTGACCTCAGACTGCAGCTTCGCAGCGCGTTTGTCAGCTTTATATAAAACATCCACATTCAGCCTGTCACACCACTTCCTGTTTTCTTTTGTCCTGCTGGTCTTCCCCTTTTGGGACCATCTGTCCACCTGGCATCACCTGGTTTCAATCAGCCTTCAAGTAGTGGAGCAGTACTCTCGTCTATCATCCAGTGCTTGCTGGGCTCGTCGATCTTTTGTCTTCTTGCTGCCAGTTTTTAGGCCCCGCCTTTATCGCATCACCTGTACCTGACTGCCTTTCTATGTATAAATGGACAGGTAGCTTCTCCGACGTGGGGCAGAGTGGAGGACGTGGGGGCCGGGTGG
Organism: Perissodus microlepis; assembly: GCF_051167445.1. Classification (NCBI taxonomy): domain Eukaryota; kingdom Metazoa; phylum Chordata; class Actinopteri; order Cichliformes; family Cichlidae; genus Perissodus; species Perissodus microlepis. The sequence continues at coordinate 31,589,696 of NC_140469.1, forward strand.
AGGACGTGGGGCCGGGTGGAGGACGTGGGGGCCGGGTGGAGGACGTGGGGCCGGGTGGGGGACGTGGGGGCGGGTGGAGGACGTGGGGCTGGGTAGAGGACGTGGGGCCGGGTGGAGGACGTGGGGGCCGGGTGGAGGACGTGGGGCCGAGTGGAGGACGTGGGGGCCGGGTGGAGGACATGGGGCCGGGTGGGGGACGTGGGGGCGGGTGGAGGACGTGGGGCCGGGTGGGGGACGTGGGGGCGGGTGGAGGACGTGGGGCTGGGTGGGGGACGTGGGGGTCTCTGAGAGCTTCGTTGCGTCTGTCAGCGTTTCACGTGGGAGACTGTCAGACTGTCAGGACGACCCGAGCGGCGCTGAGCCTCAGCTTTGTGCAGGTTCGCTGGGATTCAGAGGATGATGTAACGATGAAAAAGCTCTCACAGCCAGCAGGTGTGTGTGCCCAAGCTCTGAACTCCATCGCAGTACAAAACACGCTTGAAGCACTGAGGTGCTGAAAGTTACGTCTCACTGAAGCAGGAATACAGCCTCATAAAAGATCCTGCTCTGAGCTGCAGACTCGCCGCCTCGGCCCGGAAGCCAGTGCTGTTTACACGCCCGTACATCTGTCCCGCCTGCAGCGCCGCATGGCTCACTCCACGGATTTATCAGCTTTAATTGACTCGTCCAACCTGACCTACATCTGCTCACCGAACCTCTGGTCAAAGGTCAGATGCCAAGTCGCTGCATCCTCATCGTAAAACTGCTGCTGTGAAAGGTCACGAGCAAGGAAGGTGCAGAACGCTGAGCGTCTTTATCCTGAGTGCAGTTACGCCATCGCTCACGGTGGGATCGTGTCAGGTCTCAGGGCCGAGGGCAGACTAAACTTTGAAGCTTTACTCGCTGTCAGCTCCAAACCAAACGACAGCAGCTCTAAGACGTCAGCGTGGCCCCACACACCCTCAGTGCTTGATGGGAAATGCCCCAGCAGCCTGAGCCTATAGCATTACAGCTCAGAGATGGTTCAGGGTCACATGATGCAGTTTCTCATCATGTGACCCAGCACCGTGTATGCATCAGGTTTTCAGAGACGATCAGTGGTTTTGCTGCCAAATCAGCGGCTCAGATGTTTCCCACACGTCTGAATACGAGTCTGCTGCTCCTGCTTCACTTACAATAACCAAGTCAAATATATTTAAAAGGCCACAAATACTAACTCTGTGTGTTCATCTATAATTCACCGAGGCCAGCAGCACCAGATTTACTCAAACAACCAGTCGATGGACTGATGATGTTAGCGGCCCGAGGGTCTCTGTGATTAACAGCGTCCTGCTTGTTGTTCTGTGGGGTCTGAAAACATTTCTGCCCCACAGTGACACGAATCTGGGAAACTGCAGCGGCCAAACGCTCTACTCGCTCACCTCGAGTGACCGCCGCAAAGCTGCTGACGGTATGATTCACCAGGGCAGGACAGAAGGCGAGTGTGTGTGTGCGCGTGCTGGAGCTGGCAGACGACGCAGGCACGACCCTCTCACCGGCGTGTTCTCGGTTGGTCCATATGTGTGTCAGCTGCGGCGGCCTCGGCTCGGAGCGCCACGTCAGAGCGTAAAAATAAAGCGAGGCCTGAGACGAATCAGCGTCCTGCTGGGTTACAAACACGAGCGCACCTCCACACGTCAGGAGCACTTCGGGATCGTTTAAGGATTTTCACCTATTTTTAAAAACACTCTGTGCACTTCCTGTGATGAAGAACGTCTGCTGCTGCTATTTTGTCTCTTTCACTCATCGTCTCAGCAGAAGCTGCCAAAGTTAAACCGGGTCAACCGAAACACCTCCGGGGCTGAGCGAGTGTAGAGGCGGGTGATCGTCACCTCGCCTGTGAGGACGGCAGCCTCCGTGTGACAGGAAGGACCCGTGGCTGCATTCCAACAGGTTGTAGCAACTAATTTTAATTGCAAGGTGAATGAACAGGTCTGCTGCAGGGAGGCAGCCTGTCTCCAACCAATCACCTCTGCCTGCAGCCTGCACCAGCAGACTGACGGAGGTTTGCACATAGTTGCAGTCTAATTGCTGACATGTTGCAAACAATCTGAGTCAGTCTTTATCAACGAGGCGATGGCACGGGAGCACGAACACAGACGCTTCAACAAGCAGGGACAGGAAGCAAACACAGGTGAAGACAGACAGACAGGAAGTAAAACCTAAGACACAAGAGGAAACCCGACTACCAAAGTAAAACAGGAAAGAACCCAAAAAGCACAAATTAAATCCACCAAGATGTGATGGAGATAAACAAAAAAATCCAAGAACTCAAACACAAAACAGCAGAACCGACTGAACAAGAACCGAACGTGGAACAAAGAACGACTCACAGCAAAGCTTCAGACTCGCTCACATCAAACTGTCACACTGAGCTACGACCACCAGCAACACAGACAAAAGACAGCTGCCTTTCAAAATAAAACAGGAAACTGGGGTTTATGCTTTATGTTCAATCTAAACTGTAACCTGCCTAACAGCACAATCGTGTCAGAGGAGCCGGTATCCCAGAAACATTACTTTCTGTGTCCTTTTACATTTATTTTGTTTGATTGCTTTGTTGTCTATTGCATGCATGTTGCTATGACAACCCAGTTTCCCTCTGGGATTAATAAAGTTTCCTGTTTGTTTCCTGTTTGTTCTTAATTGTTCTTCTGCTAATGTTTTTCAAATTGACTGCAAGAGGATGGATCCTCTCAGTGAGAGAAACTCCACCTAGTGTTTGAACAGGGGAACTGCAGAGCCACGCGTCAGCTCAGGATACACAGACATAGAGCCGTCGTGGCGGCCTAGGGCTCGGGCCTCGTGATGACAGCCGGGCTGCGGCCGGGCCGACCCACAGACTTTCTCAGACTCCCGTGTTCTCTGCGTCAGCTCTGTGAGCTCAGCTACTTCCTGTTCCGTCTCTTGTGCTTTGTGCTCACGTCTTGTTTCCCAGGCTCGGCTCTCCTCTCAGGTGTCTCCTGGTTGGCCTTCTGTAGTTGTTCCTCGGTGTGTCAGCGCCGCGTCCTCCCTCACAGTTGTGTCATTCTGCTCTTTGTTTGAGATTCCTTGTTGCTGTTTAGTGTTTTGTCGATCAAGCTGTTTTTGGGACTATGCAGGATTCCCACGTCCTGTCACTCAGGTGAGACAGGAACCAGGACCCCACAAAGACAGAAAAACCAGCACAGCTTCCAGTTGGTTTGTCTCCTTTATATTTCTTGTGTTTGTTTTCAGCGTCGATGCGCGACACGAAGACCTCTGAGTGTTTACACCTGCGCTGTGTTTGCAGTCTGTGCGTACCAGCACGTGGAGTTTGATGTGTTTATTATCTTTGTGTGTGTGTGTGTTTGCCACCATAACCTCCATGCTCAATTACACCCAGATTACCCAGAGGCCCTTGGGGCTGTGGCAGCCGGTGAGCTGGCTGACATAAATCTGGCGTGTTGTTGTTGATACACCAGCTCTCTAATGCCCATAAAACATTACTGCTGCACACACACACACACACACACATACACACACACACACACACTCCTAAACTAACTCCGATCTGGTGCACAAACACACACTCCCGGGAGTGAGTGCTGCAGTAAGCGAATATGCTAACACTGCAAGGTAACCCAGATAGGAGGAGGAGGAGGAGGGAGGAAGCATAAAGACAAGGAAAAGAAGGAGGTGAGGAGAGGAGGAGGCGACATTTTGAAAAGGTGAACAGGATGATGTTGGCATTTAGAGAAAAGCGAGATAAAGTGAAACCTAGATCCCATTTAGAAAACAGGGAGGTTCGAGCACCCCGGAGACACGCCCGTGTGTGTGTGTCTGTGTGTGTGTGTGTGTGTTACACACAGTCCTTTACCACTATTGACAGCAGGGAATCCAAAGTTATTGTTGCTGTTTCTTTTAATTTAGTGGCGATGGCGGCGCTCCTCTGAGGAGCGAGCTCTAAGACAAAGAGCTGCTGTGCTTTTTGGCTTCATGAAGTAAATTATGTTCCACACATCGATTCCACGGGAGGGCAGGGCCAGAAAGCTGCGCCGCGTGAGCGCCGTGATTGATGAGAGATTACTTCTCGCGCTTTTAAAGACAAACCCTGAGCTGCGTTTTCAGAGCGAGCCTTTCATGTGGCTAATTTCCTTTGTTGAATTTAATTTAATGCTTCCAGCGCTCGCAGGCGCCTCACAAAATAAACAACGGTTTCGAGAAACAGCAACACTTTCACAGCTCGGTCCTAAAACTACAACTGCAGCACGTACGCGAACGACGCACACGTGTGGGAGGGTTGATTCCATGTTAGCTGATCCCTGGACAGCTGAGCTCACCTCGCTCGCTGCTTCTCCTCTAATTTAAACCCAGTCCAGAGTCACAGTCAAGAACCTGTGTCTCGTCCAAACTGTCAGCTCTGTGTGAAATCACGACTTTGTGTGAAAACGGAGGAAATAACCGTGGAGCCGGCGTGGAAACAACAGGAGAAGCTGCTGATGTTGACCTGGAAATATCAGAGTTTTAATAACAGCCTGGTTTCTTTGTCTCACTGACACCGGCTGCTCCAGCTGCTGAGCACAGTCAGCATCAAATGAAAGCTCAGCTGCTGATTAAAGAACAGTCGGAAAATCCTGCATCCAATCAAGCGACTGATGCTGCAGGTAAATTATTTTTAATCAGGTTTTGATTCTTTCAGAAGAGTTTCCCCTCTGTGAAGCTGAAGACACATTTATGGACTGAAAATATGTTAATAATTGTGTTCGGGGACACTTTTATTTAGTCCTGCTTCCAGCGTGAGGGGGGGGGGGGGGAGGCCGGACCCCTGTGGGAGCGTCCCGACTGACCGCTTAATGCATCGTGCAGAGGTGCAGTGAGGGGAGAGGGGCGGAGATGGCGGCCCCTGTCCCTCTCCGTCAGGCTGATTGGTTTTGGGAATAGAAAACAATCCTGCATAATTCAGTGGCAGCTCTCTCTCTCCCCCCGTTTCCCCCCACAGGTAATGGCACTCGCTCTACCGCTCCCCCCTCCCATCCTCCTTTTTGTCATCCGTCTCCTCCCCCTCTCCCTCCCTCTGAGGCGTCACTCTCCTTCCTCCTTCATCTTTTTTGGGGAGAGTGTTCGTCTCTCTGTTAAATCATTGATGGAGCTGTGGTGGGTGGTTGCCTCTCCGTCTCCTGCTGAGCCGGCAGAGAGGGAGAGGCAGCGATGACAGGATGACAGGTGGAGGGAGAGGATGGTGTACGGAGCGCTCTGCACTCCAGCTACTCTTTGCTTCAGCCGTCAGTGTCAGCCAGCGCTCTCACGTCCATTTGCGACAGATTTACAGTCCAAACCGACGCTTTTTAGTAGCAGCCAGCTGTTAACCCTCCACCCACCTCCACCCACCTCTGAAACCTGTTTACTGAACTTTACAGTGTGAGCTGTGAGAAAATCAGCCTTTCAGACCTTTAAATAAAGTCACTGCTGCTCTGGACCTTTTACTTGCTCATCTACTCGTCTACGCCTGCACAGGTACAATAACAGTCGTCACCATCGTCAGGCTCAGGATCACTTTAACACGTGATAAACAGGCGTGTTTGAGAAACACGTTTTCCTTTTATTTAAGTCTGTTTCTCTGCTTCTTTGCAGCTCTTCTGTTACAAGATCTCCATTTAGAGAATAAACGTGAGCCTCACCCCAACATCGATGGATCGTTGATGTCCCCGTGGATTTAAGAAGGTTAGTTCAAGTTTTCTTGCGCTCTCGAATGGCACCTAAAGATGGCGCTGCTTTACCTGTTGCATTGAGCTGGACTGTAGACAAATCAGATGTCTCCGTGGCCGTGACCCGTGAGGTCACCGGGTCTGGACCCCAGTATTTGTTTTCCAAAACAAGGCAGTCAAAACTGACCCAAATCAATATTTAACGATCTGAAACACACAATAACTGTGTGAGAGAAACTGAAGCCATAACAAACCTGTTACCATTGTGATCCATCACAGACACATATCTGATAGTTAGAGCTCAGCAACATCCAGAACTGGGGCTCAGACCTCACAGGAATCTCTACCATTCGGAAATATACAGGAAGTGCGCCTGTAACATGTGGAATATGGATCATTGGGATCTGTTGGACTGATGATGGCTGCATGGAAACATATTGATCCACTTCATGTTCAACTCACATGGACTTCGAGCCGGGAGACTGGCCTCGGAGTCCACCTGGAAACATATTTTAGCCTAAGTTTAGTTTTCACTGTTTTGTTTTGTTTGCATTATAAAAATATTCACTGAGCTCTCAGGCTCACGGGTGATGGAGAGCTGGACTGCAGGAGGTGTTGTGGTTAACAGAGAGCTGCTGAAAGGCAAAGCTCTGAGTTACTGGTGGACCTCGGTGTTCCTGCCTTCACCTGTGGACACAAACTCCGGAGCGAAAGAACGAGTCGTGGATACAAACAGTCAAACACATTTCCTCTGCAGGGTGTGTGAGCTCAGAGCAGAGACACGGCTCCTTCACAGGATGTGTGTGATCTGATCAGGGTTTTCCAGCCAAGTGCAACATCATCATCATCAGGAGGAACTAGGAAGTGTCCTTTGGTGAAAAAGGATGCTGGAATTCCCGGCTGAGCCTGCTGAGACAATGATGGGGAGAGTAGGGCGTTTTCACAGCACTGCCGCTCCGACTAAAGCAGGAGATTACTCCACAGCATCTGTCTAAACTACCACAGTCAATCTTCACCTCACCCGCCTCCTCTCCCTCTCTCCCCTGAGTGTGGAGGGGGAGGGGACTGTCAACTTGACTGACAGCTCTGTCGGCTTATCAAATTGGTCCCGGCCCGGTCGCGGCTGACAGTGTTACCGGCCGATAAATGCAGATTTGTGGGGGATCATAGCGAGCCATCAGCTTTGATTTGCTACTACACGAGACGTTTATGGCGCAGGAGAGAGAGAGCTCTGTTTCCTCTCCCCTCGCTCTCTCATTCGATTAACTTTGGAGGAGAAATATATTTGAGAGGCTGCAGTTTCCGGCAGCTTTAGTGGGTTTTAGATCAATTTGCAGCCATAATGCACATTATGGTTTGTTTGGAGATGAGTCTCACATCAACACTCGTCCAGACTGCAGTGGCCACTTATGAAGTCAGACTTTGAACAGCAGTGACTGCACTTTCCCCCGATTTCAAAGGTACTGAGCAAAAACACGAGCACCTAAGTGATGATTAAACATCCACAGCAATGATCAATAATGAATCCATAAGTGTTTGCAGTTTCTTTGTGTAATACAAACAAATAGAAACTGACATCAAACCTCAGGATCTAAGGACTTAGTATAGAAAATGTGGCGTAAATTAATATTTACATTTTAAATTCTAACCGCTCTGAGAATCTCTACGTTTCGTGGTGGACGGGTTTGTGTGTCCGGGGGGTCCCAGGGGTTATGTTGTCCGGGGGGGGGGGGACAACATAACCCCAAAGGGGGGCCTTTGGAGACCCCATCAGGGTCTCCAAAGGCAAACTGGTCCTGGGTGAGGGACCAGACAAAGAACGATTCAAAAGACCGCTATCGGGGGTTATCGAGACCCCGCCCTGGGTAGGGTGCCCGAGAGCGTCTGGTGGCCGTGCCTTGGTCCATGGGGCTCAGCCTGAAAAAGGGGCATGAGTCCGTCCTCCTATAGGCCCACCACCCACAGGAGGCGACGCAGGGGTTGGTGCAAAGTGTGTCGGGTGGCAGCCAGGAGGGAGGCGCTGTCAGACCGATCCCCGGCTACCGAGACTGAATTTTAAATTTAAAAGAAAAATAATTAATACAGTGGTCCCTCGCTATGACACAGTTCGCCTTTCGCGGCCTCGCTGTTTCGTGGATTGTTTTTGTGCATGAATGCGAAATGCGTTCAGCTTGTCAAATTTACATAAATCTTCGATCCCAGCAGTGTGACTCTGAAGTGCTGTATGTTTGTAAGTTTATCCCCAACAAACACAACAATGTGGATGACACGTCGTCACCTGCGGGTGTCTTTGGTTTCATTCTCTAATACTGGACTTATTTTTCTACGAAGGTTTGAACTTTGTGTTTAAACAAGAGAGAAAAGTGTGAAAATATTCACGCCTGTCTGAGGAAAGTGTATAAGTGTGTAGTGAGGGTTTAACTGCCTTAAAACATCTATAATAATTGTAAAAAATAAAGTTGGCTACTTTGCGGATTTCACCTATCGTGGGTTATTTTTTTTTTCATTTCATTTCATTCATTTTATTCATTTATAAAGCACATTTAATAACAACAGGGCATTGACCAAAGTGCTGTACAACACAACAATTAAACAGTGACATTAACAACAACAACTGATAAAAATTAAAACAGATTAGGATAAAAGAATTGGTAACTCTCCTACTGTTTCGAAAGCCAGAGTAAAAAAATATGTTTTAAGATGCGATTTAAAAAGAGTAACAGTTGGGGCCTTTCTAATTTGGAGAGGTAGATCGTTCCACATTTTCGGTGCCACAACTGCAAATGCCCGATCTCCTCTATGAACCATCCTAGACTTATGTAAAGTAAGGAGTAGGTCTTCACTTGATCGAAGGGCTCTAGAGGGCATATACAGCTGCACAAGGTCAGACAAATAGTCCGGTGCCTGGCCATTTAGCACTTTATAGGTTAAAAGTAAGATTTTGAATTTAATTCTAAAACGCACTGGAAGCCAATGAAGGGAAGCAAGCACCGGAGTAATATGTTGGTGTTTCTTCACACGAGTCAAAAGGCGAGCTGCAGCATTCTGTACAAGTTGGAGCCGGGCCAAGCTGGACTGACTGACACCCACATACAGTGAATTGCAGTGATCCAGTTGAGATAAAACAAACGCATGAATTGCTCGTTCCAAGTTTCTAAAGGATAGAAAAGATCTCACTTTGGATAGGAGCCTTAATTTAAAAAAGGACCGCTGGACAACTGAATTAATTTGTTTCTCAAATGTAAGTTTGCTATCCAAGAGAACCCCCAGGTTTTTTACATGCGTTTTAACAGCACATGCTAGGTTACATAAGTCCAAATCTGGGGCATTGAAATTACAGCTTGGTCCAAAAATAATTACCTCAGTTTTTTCCTCGTTGAAGGTAAGAAAGTTTGAGGCCATCCAGGTTTTAACTTCGTCGAGACATTTGACTAACGATTCCATGGGCGTAGAGGTGTTTCTATTAAACTGAAGATAAATCTGGGTGTCATCGGCATATGAGTGAAAGCAGATGTTATGTTTCCTAAAGATTAGGCCTAGGGGTAACATATAGATTGAAAAAAGAATTGGGCCTAATACGGATCCCTGCGGAACACCACAAGTAAAAGGAGCTGGGGAGGAAATAAAATCATCAAGGCTCACGGAAAAAGTCCTCTTGGAGAGGTACGACCTAAACCATTCCAAGGGGATACCTTTGATACCACATTGCTCCAAACGGGAGATCAGAATGCTGTGGTCAACAGTATCAAAGGCTGCAGTTAAGTCTAGGAGCAGGAGCATGGCTGGGTCTCCTGAGTCAGTGATTAATAAAATATCATTAAGTATTTTTAAGAGGGCAGTTTCTGTGCTGTGGTGGGTGTTGAAGCCCGACTGGAACTTCTCAAAAATGTTATGACTGTTTAGAAAGGATTGTAGCTGCTCAAATACAATCCTTTCTAGCATTTTTGACAGAAACGGTAGCTTGGAGACAGGTCTAAAATTAGCAAGAACAGAAGAATCAAGATTCGGTTTTTTAAGTACTGGCTGCACTACAGCGTGCTTGTATCCAGTTGGTACTACTCCAGTGCTGAGACTGCTATTAAAAATAGTTAAAATGTCAGGACCGACTACCTTAATAATCTTTTTTAGAAAATGGGTCGGGACTCCATCTAAGGGGCAGGATGATGTCTTTATGCTATGACAAAGCTCTTCTACCTGGTTAAGACATACAGCCTCAAACTGGTCAAAAGCAGTTGAGGGGGTAAATGTTAATGAGACGTTATACAGCGATGGGATAGTTGTAGATCGAAGCCTTTCTATCTTATTAATAAAAAACTGCAAGAATCTATCGCAAGTTTCAATGGAGCTATCTATATGGAAAGCGGGGGAGGTATTCAAGACCGATTCAATAACTGAGAAAAGAGTTCGGGGGTTATTAGAATTGGTCTCAATAATGCTTGCGAGAAACTTAGATTTTTCGGCTTTTACGATGACTTGATATCTAGATAGGCTCTCTCAGCAGCAGGAAAGAGACTTGTAACTTATCTTTTTTCCATTTTCGTTCGGCCTTCCTGCACTGTCGCCTAGCTGATCGAGTTGAGTCATTTATCCACGGGTCTGAGTAAGCTGTTGATCGCACTAATTTAAATGGAGCGATCTCATCAAGAATAGTCTTACATTTATTATTAAAATTCAAATCCATCTGCTCAATGCCATCACCAAGAGGAGAATTCGACAGTCCTTCAAAGGCGGTGGAAAACTGTTCTGTGGAAGTTGGTTTAAAAACACGATACCGTCGTGTTGTGGATGTAGGTTTAAGATGGCAATGAGATAAAAGTATATTAAACACTAATGGACAGTGGTCGGAAAAGATTGCATCACTTATTTCCAAATTAAAAATTGGTAATCCAAAAGACAACACGAGGTCCAACGTGTGGCCCTGTACATGTGTTGGATCCAGTACATGCTGGATGAGGCTAAAAGAGTCAATCAAATTTAAAAAATCTTTAACCAGCTGATTGTGGGGGCAGCATACATGGATATTGAAATCACCTACTATTAGAATTTGATCATAACTCGGGGTGATTCCTGCTAAAAAAGTAGAAAAATCTCGAATAAAATCTTTGTTATATTTTGGAGGTCTGTATATTACTCCAACAAGTGTTAGGCGTGGGTTCCCCATTTCAAAAAGTAGAATTTCGAAGCTTGAGTAGAAGTCTGTTGAAAGTTGTTTATATGTTAGTCTCTTCTTGAGGACAGCCGCAACTCCGCCTCCGCGTTTGCCCATCCTCGGCAGATTTAAATAATCACAATCAGGAGGTAGAAGTTTAGTAAAACAATTGAGCTCACCTGGTCTAAGCCAAGTTTCCGTTAGGAGCATCAGATCCAAATCGCGGTGAGTAAAAAAGTCCTTTAGAATAAAGGTTTTGTTAGCTAACGAGCGGACATTAGCAAGGCTAATCCTTAGTGAAGTCGAAGGCTTAGTAATGGAAATAGGAGCCCGTTGAAGCGTCTGCAGGTTCTGGAAATTTACTCCTCTCCGACGATATCGCGGAGGTCGCAGGCGTGGGTTTATTGTAGTAATCCCAGCGACAGGAACCAAACAGGGGTAGATCATAGTCGGGGAGGTCCAGTATTTGACGTAGTCAGATCTGGCCGCCTCAAAGTATTGATCATTCCCGGGACGTAAGAAGGCAGCCTTCAGTCTCACCAGTCGACCGCTTCGTCTTCCCCGGCGCCGGCGGCGCCTGGTTGGTTGGGGTAGCTTCGAAGCAAAGCAAAGGCAGGCTGGGACAGAAACGCCGGGCAGAAACGGTGGAGGGAGAAATTTCTGATTTCCATAGTTCCAGCAGGATTCACGTCTCAAACAAGGTAATCTTAAATCTAAAAGCGTTTGGCGATCATAAACACGCAGAGAGTTAGCATCTTTTGAAGCTAGTAAAACAAAGGCAAACAATAATACTGGGAGGGACAGACGGCTGGCCGTGAACACTGGCGCCATCTTGATGCACCAGATTTTTTTCATCCATTTATTAACGTTCCTATTTAAGTTTTAATTTTATTAATATATAATTTTAATTTTACACTCATTTCTGTATTTCTACAAAATAAACACAACAAAGTTTAAAAATCATATCTATCTAATAGACTCCAATTTGTGCATGTAAATGGAGAGTCCTCTTCACACACTGAGGTTAATTATGGAGTTCCACAGGGTTCAGTGCTAGGACCAATTCTGTTTACATTATACATGCTTCCCTTAGGCAGCATCATTAGAAGACATAGCATACATTTTCACTGCTATGCAGATGACACCCAGCTCTATCTGTCCATGAAGCCAGATAACACACACCAATGAGTTAAACTGCAGGAATGTCTTAAAGACATAAAGACCTGGATGGCCGCTAACTTTGTGCTTCTTCATTCAGATCAAACTGAGGTTATTGTACTCGGCCCTGAAAATCTTAGAAATATGGTATCTAAGCAGATTCTTACTCTGGATGGCATTACCTTGGCCTCCAGTACCTGCCTCTGGTTTCTTCCTATTAAGCGGGAGTTCTTCCTCCCCAATGATTGTATGATGTTGGGGTCTTCTCTTTGACATTGTGGGGTCTTTGCTTTAAAATCTATAAAAAGCTTCAGACCAATGTTGTTGTGAAGCAATGACAGATAAATGAAATTTAACTGAAAAAGAAATAAAAGAAAAATTGGATAAAAAGAAATAAAGGTAAATAAACATTTGCATTAAGTGTGTACAACAGAATTACTAATTACTAATGTAATATTTTAAATATTAGGCGCATTAAACAGCACTTTAAGTCTAATAATGAAAGGATGTGTGTTCATATCCTCACACTGGAATATCCTGCAATGGTTTATCCTCTCACATCTGTGATGTACAACCAGCCTTTCTGTCATCTTAAACGTTCATACGCTCCTATAAACGTGTAAAGTGTGCTCAGGTGGGTTCAGGGTAGCTGCTGATCAGTGTCTGCTCCTCTTGTAAATATAGAGTCAGTAAAAGTAAAGCTCCTCCTGGGAGAGTCGACCCTGTCAGCTCAGCGTCACACACATTTATTGTAAATCACTGCGACAGACGAGCATCGATCAGCGGGGGCACTTTTAAACGCCGATTGGTTTGAGGTGACGCAGGCGGAGACGGCGGCGCGGCGGGGTTAAAGCGAGTCTCTGACGGCCGGTTCGTGTTTCTGACGAGAACAGTCTCGGCTTCTTCATCACTTTTTCTGGATCCAGTTCGGGCTGTTAGCAAAATTTAATATGCTGACTAATGACAGCCGAGCGATCTGTCACAGCAGGGAGAGCAGAGAGGGAGGGAGCCGGGGTTGGAAAGGGTGAACACGTTAACACGGAATAAATGTTCAGTTTGTCTTTCGGAGACTTTACTCTGGGAAAAGAATAAAAGCTCAATAAATCACCGAACGTCTGGGAGCAAACAGGATTAATCTGACGGCTCAGGTTTTCCACCTTTGCATCCAAATTTAGCTTTTCCCTCTTCTGGGACATCTTTCTATCCATTCACACACACCTGCAGTGCTTTGATCATCAGTATCATTAATGCACCTGTACAGGTGTGAGGGCTGAGGGCGCAGACAGACTTCAGGTGTTTTTGATGGCTGAACTTAAACAAAGGCACAAAAGTTGTTTGTGGATGTTGAAATATGGAAATGATCCTGTATCCATCTGATGATGTGAGAAACATCTGAGCGGCAGATTCATCCAATCATCGTCAGGCTCGGCAGCTGTGTTGGTCGCCGTCTTTGACACCTCGCCGTCTTTGACACCTCGCCGTCTTCCTCACGTGTCTGATGCACGATGATGTCATGGGTTAACGCCGTAGCTGTCGACTCCGAGCACAGAAGTGAGATTTTTAATGCTGCGTTCACCGTCCAGCCAAACGGAGGCGATCAGTCTGTGCAGCGTCACTCACATCCTGACAGCGTGCAGAGGCTGAGAAGATGACATGTGGTAGCATCATGTGACACCAGGAAGCCGATGTGTTTGGTATTCAGAGTACATCAATCATACTGGAAAAGTCCATCCGTGGACTGTGTGACCTACGATGACACACCGATGAACGTGTTTGTCTGAAATCTGCATCATTGGAGGTAAAACCCTGAAACACTTTTTTAAATCACTACCAATCAACTTTCTTTAAATGGAAACTCAGCTGATCGTTTAAACTAATTTAAATGTTTCTATTTGTCACCAGTGAGCTGTAATTATTATAAACTATAAACACACACTGGAGGAAAATGTCCGAGTCCTTCCTGGTGATTTTTAAACGTCGGGCGGTAAAGCCGCTGTCCACATACTTTTGGATTGTCTCCTTAAATTAGTGCTGCACGAAACACCTGCATTGCACCTTTCCTCCTCCCTAACCTCCCCCCTCTCCCCCACACGCTGTCATTTTCTCTGCTGATGGCTCACACTCGTGTCTCCCGTCTCCACCCGTAGACGCTGTGGTCGCCGGCCTCGCAGCCTAATGAAGATGATGATGATGATGATGATGGTGGTGAAGGGAAAGTTTCACGCTCTTAGTTGCAGTTATCAGCTCGTTGATTAGTGCTGCATAAAACACCTGCATTGCACCTGTTTTTCCCCCAAAACCTCTTCCTGCCGCTCGCTCCCTTTGTCTCCCAGCCTCACTCTGACTCCGCTCACTTTATCTGCCTGTCCCACACAGGAGCCCCAGCTCCTTCAAAATAAAAGCTTTTCTCTAGAAAATCCTTGACTTGTGTGCTACACCTTCATTTTCTGGATTATTTAAGGAAACGTGCATCAGTGACCACCAGGACAACTTTCACAGTCGACTCAAACTCCCGCACTAACGAGCTCCAACAGTTTCAGCTCCTCCTGATTATTCCCGGGAAAACGAGGGCAGCATACTGAAAAGGTTTGTTTGATTTTTGCCAAATTCAGCTCCGACTCTGGGAAAAATATTGTGAGAGTGAAGCTGCACAGATGATCATTTTTCAGATAAGAAAGAAAATGTATATAGAAACCAGCCAATGGGAGAGTCTGTAGGCAAACAGAGACCACTTTCCCTGGAAACTTGATTGTTAGTATAACTAGCAGGGGTGTTGGATTAGTGTGGTGAGCAGCGGCCAATAATAGTGAAGTAAAGTCAAAATGAAAGTCTCCAACGATCTCGCGATGCCGACTGCGTTACAGCAGCTTTGTTTGGGCCGAGCTTGGATTCATGGACACTTTATTTCAGTCCACACCTGAAGTGGAAACGCTCTCAGCAGAAAACCCGCCCACGGAAATGTGAGGCCTCGATCACCAGGCCTACAGACGAGGACCCCAGAGACACCAGTTGGCGAGGTTTTGCAGACAAGTTGGCGTCTCCGTGCAAACTGCAGGCGACAGCATCAAAGCTAACACAGGGATGTTTCTGGTGCAGCCTTCTGTTCCAGCAACCATACACCAACTGGTTGGGAATCATTTTTCCTAGCAACTAGTGGTTGTTGGGAGGTTGCAAACCAGTCTCTGTGCCTGTCAGGGTTTGGTGTGCTTCAGCCACCTGCTGAACACACACATTTTTACACCCAAGAAGTTATTTCTCACGTGCAGTCATACACCTGGAGGCTGGTGAGCCGGTCAGCAGTGGTGGAAGTAGACGGGGCTAGCAGGTTAGCAGCAACTTGTTTTGGAAATAACAGCGAGGACATCGCTGATTATAGATTTCTTCCAGACTGGTTAACGTCCACACCGGTGTAGATGTTAATTCACGTGTGAAAAAGAAGAAAAGATTTCTACAGTTTCTTTCTCAAAGCTGTCGTCTGCACGTCTGCCGTGGAGGTTAAACAAACCTGGATGCTGCAGCTAATTAAAACGCTTCATCTATTTGCAGCGCTCCAGCAAAGGTCAGCTCTTCTGGACGTTTTGGCACCAAATGTTCGGATCTGTCTGTGAAAGTTCACTGCAGCTGTAAGTTAATCCACTGTCTGCAGCGATTTAGCTGAACTCTGAAATCTTACTCTGAAACGCTGCTCTGGCTTCAGCTTTGGGCCTCTCACCTCTCTGCCCATTAGCTGCAACGCAAGAGTCACTGGGTATTAATGTAAGGGTGTGTCTGTGTGTGTGTGTGTGTGTCTGTGTGTGTGTGTGTGTGTGTGCGCGCGCTCTGTGGGGGAAAAGGTCGCTATTTAAAAGACATTAAAATGCTGAAAGATGAATAGTGTAGGACATTTTTACGCACTGCAGGGCCCTCGCTGCACACACACCAACACAAGATCGGGCGAGCGTGTGTGTGTGTTACAGTGATGTGGATTAGGAGTTCTCAGCCATAGGTACCAACCTCCCACTGCTGCCCTTTACACACAAACACACACACACACACACACACACACACGTACTTCCTAAAAAATGAGATGTCAACAGCAGGCACTGCAGACTCGAAGGTGCACGCCAAGGACAGCTGTGTGTGTGTGTGTGCGTTTGTGTGTGTGTGTGTGTGTGAATTTGTCTGTGCGTGTGTGTGTGAATTTGTGTGTGTGTGAGTTTGTCTGTGCGTGTGTGAATTTGTGTGTGTGTGAGTGTGTGTGAGTTTGTGTGTGTGTGTGTGTGAATTTGTCTGTGCGTGTGTGAATTTGTGTGTGTGTGTGTGTGTGTGAGTTTGTGTGTGTGTGTGTGTGAATTTGTCTGTGCGTGTGTGTGTGAGTTTGTCTGTGCGTGTGTGTGTGAGTTTGTCTGTGCGTGTGTGTGTGAGTTTGTGTGTGTGTGAGTTTGTGTGTGTGTGAGTTTGTGTGTGTGTGTAGAACCGATGACTCTGCCATCAGTCACCGGCCTTCAGCAGCACCAGGATGACCTTTGCTCCTGTTTCTCTGCTTTTGTTACTTTTTCCTTTTTATTTTCTGTTTTTTTTTTCCTGCAGTTTTTGTTTTTCCATCATTGGTTTCTGATCCTATATTTACTTTACGATAAGTACTTTACTGCTGACTCTAAGCCTCTGCGGTGTAGAGGCTCTATAGTCCCTCTGGGCCACGCCGTACAGGTTCTGATAGTAACTCCACAGACTGTAAATAAAAGATGTAGCCCATTGGTTTGTGGCTTCTGAGTGTTTTGAAAAGGCCGTGATGAGTGAGGGGCAGATATGACTGATTTCACTCTAATGGGACCAAGTTTAAAACATGAACTTGGCTTTGGATTCACAAAGAGCACAAACTCATGGCTGTGACCATGAACTCATCACGAGGTCATAAAGTTAGGGCTATTTTTCCATGCATGTTTGTACATTCGCACCCTGCTGGCCAGTAAATGCAATGCAGGTTTGAAGCACTTCTGCCTTAGCGTCACCTGCATCAGTTCCATGTAACAGAGTCTATGGGAGCATCACAGCGGTGCAGTGGTAAGCCCTTTGTCTGGGCTGTAGGTGTGAATGTGAGCGTGAACCTGTCCAGGTGTAACCTCACCTCGTACCATGTGATCGCTGTGATAGGCTCCAGCCCCCTGATTTGGATAGGCAGTTAAAGATGAATGAACAGTGAATAGGAACTACCCACTTATTGGTTTGCACTTTTAGCACAATGCTAACATGATGCATTAGCCAGCTAGCAGTTAGCATAAAAATAACTGGACTACAACCACAGCAAGAAGCGGCAGGATGCTGTTTGCTTGGTGTATTTTGTGCATTTCATGATAAGAGATGTGCAGTTAAAAGCACCTTTTGCACTCCTTTGAGTTTTAAAATATTATTATTATTTTCCTTTCCAGTCACCTTTCTCACTCACTATGTGTTAACAGACTCTCTGCATTGAATCATATCTGTTATTAATCTCTGTCTCTCTTCCACAGCATGTCTTTATCCTGTCTTCCTTCTCTCACCCCAACCAATCACAGCAGATGGCCCCGCCCCTCCCTGAGCCTGGTTCTGCTGGAGGTTTCTTCCTGTCAAAAGGGAGTTTTTCCTTCCCACTGTCGCCAAAGTGCTTGCTCATAGGGGGTCATATGATTGTTGGGTTTTTCTCTGTATCTATGAAGCGCCTTGAGGTGACTTTTGTTGTGATTTGGCGCTATATAAATAAAATTGAATTGAATTATTATATAAGGAGCTACTAAACTCAGAGTGGACTGCAGCTCTTGATGCCAGCTAGCTTAGAAACCCGACTAAAGCTCAGAGCTAGCATCACAGTAAGAGGCTTTAATGCTAAAATGGCATATCAATAATGGCATAGTAATTCTTTGATAGTCTCTATCTGTGGTAAATACAGATCTGCTCCACCAGCAAATACCCTCAAATATTTGTTATATCACAAATGAACCAAAGCAACACAAGCACTGAGTTCATCGAAGCTCCTGGTCCCTCAAAACCAAACAGCTTGTTAATCACTCTCAACCTGGGCTATCAATAAAGACAGTCACCCCAACCGTCGCTGATGTTTGCTTAATCACAGGGTGTACCAGCAGCACTCTGAGCAGGAGGAGGGAATTTAGCATCATAATGACCTGTGCAAAAAGAGCCAGCAGTTACTGACCCTCAGTGGTATTTGCAGTGTTTCAGAGCTGTTCCTTCTCTCATTAGGACATAAAAAGATGAACCACTGCACTTATTTCCTGGGTTAAAGGGCAACTGCGGTGTAATCCAATCAAACTTTGATTTTGTGGATGGGTTTTCTTACTTTGGGTGTGTGAAATTGTCCACGAGAGACACTTTCTCCACCAGGTCTCCTCCGATGGAGCGCACCAGCTCGTAGAAGTCGTTCTCTGTGAAGCTCTCTCTGCCTGCCTCGCTCTCTTTGCCGTCCGGCAGCCAGAAGGAGATGTCGTTATGGAGAGGTGGGTACTTACTGAGCGTCTGAAAAACAAACGTATAAAACAACAATGACTGACAACTCAACTTAAAAATGTTCACTGTAAGCAATGGTGGAAATATTAACTGATAATTTCTCTTTATAAAAAAAGTCCCTGAAAAACAGAGCTAGGCACACGATTGGTTCATTGTGTCGATAGATAGTTGGTTGCTTAGGTAAGTAACTGATTAGCCATGGAGGTAAGTAGGTAGGTGGTTGAATGAGCATCTAGGTAGGTGGGCACTTGATTGGTTCATTAAATAGTGGTTAGTTATCTAGGCAGGCAATTATTTAGTCGTGTTGGTGAGTAATTGATTACCCAAACAGGAAGGTAGGGAACTGGTTTATTGCATAGGCTGGTAATCACATGATTGGTTAGTCATGTACATAGGTGGGTGGGAAAGCAATTAGTTGGTTGTGTAGTAAAGCAAAGGAAAGGAATTGGTTGTTTAGATTGGCAGTTAATTAATTACTTAATTAGTTAGCCATACAAGTATGTAGCTAGGTAGTTGGTTAAGTGTCTACATGGGTGGGTACTTAACTGGTTAGTTATCAAAGTAAGTAAGCAGGCAAGGAGTTGGTTGGTTGTGTAGTTATGTAAGTGATGAGCCATGCTGGCAGGTACACAGATTGGTTGGTTGCAAAGGTGGTAGATGAATGTAGGTGAGTCCTTAATTGACAGGCACGCAGTTGGTTGTTTGCACAGGTAGACTGGCAGGTATGTAACTGGTTAGCCATGCTAGCAGAGAGGCTGGCTGGCAGGCTGGTTGTGTAAGTAGTTAGGAGGGTGGATGGGTAGCTAGGTCATAGGGAACTGGTTGCTCTGCATTAATATATTTTAACTAAATAATGCAATGATAATTAATGTACCCACTTAATAGTTGCAAACTATATGATGGATTATATTTGTAATAGTTTTATGTTTAATTGATTCAGTGCTAATGTGGCATAACGCTGTTGTTTTTCTGCTGGTTTAGTTTTGTAACGTCTTCATCTGGATTCATGTATTATGTGCAGATGCGTGGCTGAGGTTATTTGTGGCTGATGTTTAGGCCCTGAAGAATAGTTTAATTTCACAATAACACATTATGAGTTATTAATGATCCTCAAAGATGTTGAAATTTTACTTTGTGCACCACATTGATTAGTTTTCGTACATGTACATTTATGGGATATTTGGACTGGAGACTCATTAGAATTTCAAAGTAAACCAAGCATAAACACAAAGATGTAAGGACTGAAGGGGTAATCAGCACATCAACTGCAGAGATTGAGAGAGGAGGTGAATAAAAATGAGCTGAAAGTGCAGATTCAAGCAACAAAAAAGAACTCAAGAATAACAGACGAAGAAATGTGACAGAAAGTGGAGAAGAGAAACAGCCCGACTGTAGGAAGAAAGAGGAGAAAGTGCAGCAGAGAGTAAAACACAAAGACAATAACACATTAAAACTTAATCGGGACAACAGAATACATGTGATGTTTTATGCAGCGACAGACTGAAGGAGAGATTCCTATCATCTGTCACTTGTTTATTATGCTCAGAATAACTTGCACAGAGTGAGAGAAGCTGCTGTTATTCCTGCTCCTGAATGATATTTTCTTAATTTTCTCTCCATCTTAATGCTATTCATTGAGACACATCAATCTGTGTGACACTGGCAAAAGTCAGAACAAAACAAGGAACAGTGAAATATGCCAACTTACTGTTATTTAGTTATCTTCTGTAGAAACTGGACTGTAGTTAGCTCAATTCAAAGGTGGAGGTAAAGAACAGCAAGGTGATCAGTTGGTTGGTCAGTTTGTTTCATATGTTATCAAAGACTAGTTTACTTTAGTTAACTGCAGGAGGAAGGCAGGTGGTTCAGTGATGGCTCAGTTAGCTGCTGTTTGGGTTTTTGTCAGTGAAGGCTTGACATTGGTTGGACAGTCAGTTGGTGGTTGGTAGATTTCTGGTTTGTTACCCAGGATGAAAGGTATCACCAGTTAGCTGTAAGTTGTTGGTTTAGGAAGTGGTTGGTTAGTTGCCTGCACATGTAGGTGATTAGTTAGACAAAAAAGTCAATTAGTGGTTAGTTTGTTTGTTGCGGTTTAAGACAAGTCGTTGGTTGGCTGGTTTGCAAAGTAGATGGCTGGTTGTCAAGGAACATAGACAACAACTGGTTAGCTGTGTAGACAGCTACACAGACAGGCAGGTAGGTAAATGGTTGGTTACACAGGCAGGCAATTGCTTGGTTAGGTAACTAGGAAGGTAGGTAGATGAAAGGTTGGCTGGTTAGCAAGAAAGGGGCCTATTGGGCAGTTGGTTGGCAGGTAAAAGTTGGTTGGTTTGCTGGGTATACAGGTTTGAGAAAAAGTGACGTCTGAAAGTAGGTGGTTGGTTGGTTAGATAGGTTAGTTGGTTGGGTTGCTGGTTGGGCAAGCAGATAAGTAACTGATTGGCTGATTTTGGTAAGTGTTAGTTAATTATAAATGAACTGGAATCTAACTTTATTTATTCATCTATTTGTAAAGTTGTAACATTTATTTATTAAGTGCTTTTCACAAAGCGCTGCACATGAAGGTTAAATAAACAATTCA
Organism: Perissodus microlepis; assembly: GCF_051167445.1. Lineage (NCBI taxonomy): Eukaryota > Metazoa > Chordata > Actinopteri > Cichliformes > Cichlidae > Perissodus > Perissodus microlepis. Next base: position 31,610,748 of record NC_140469.1, read on the forward strand.
TACATATTTCAGTAAAGGACAGAAGTAAAACTGGTAGAAGAACAGAGAGAAGAACGAGTCTCATTTGATATTTTTATACTCAGTCGAGCGTCAGGGAAAGACTTTGGCACAGCAGGTGGTAGGTGAGGAGAGAAGTATCCACATATTTCTGACCATACTGTGCAGACGTATGGAGGGAGGTGAGCCGTCTGTTTACACTATAATAGTTTAGTGGCACTGCACAGCTCCCTGAAGCCATTTGTGTGTGTGCGTATACAAACATACACACCGACACCCAAGGAGTCTATTTCCTGTTAGGCCCTGGGCGGTCACAGTTCATTACCTGTGGATGTGGGGGCCAGTAAAGGCTTTACGGGGGAGAGGTGGAGAGCCTCAGCCCAGGAGAGGTGAACTGACCCTGGGCAGGAGATGAGCCATGCTCCCCGGGCCCCTCTGGAGAAACAGGGTTTATCAATAAAACTTACAGGGCTGTGAGGAGGACAGCAGGAGGACAGCAGGAGGACAGCAGGGTCGCTCCCTCACTCCTCACGTCTTCAACTTAACAACACTGATTATGTGTTTATTGTAATTTGTCAGATACAGTTAAACCTTTATTGAACGCACTCACTGTGGGCCGTTTCAAACGCATTTGCTATTTACAATTTATTTCCTCTCGTTTCCTTCAGTTTGTTCAGATCAAAAGAAAATGAAGTAAGATTATTACCAGCCGACTCAGAGGACGACATAAACTGAGTGAATATTTGTCCATGTGAGCTGACAAACTTCAGCTTAAGAGTAAAACTTTGTTGATTCTGTCACAAAAGCACAAAAAAATTGTGGTCCAGATAAGTTCTGAAAGTACCGTGCACGTGATTTCAGCCAACTGGTTGTTTGGTTTGTTTGCTAGTTTGGTGGCTGTCGGATAAAGAGGTCAGTGGGTCTTTCGTTGCATGTTTCATTGGCGCTAAAAGTAGAAGATTGGTCTGCCCGCTAGAAATAAAGGTCATCAGGGTCAGGTGGTAGGAAGGTAAGGACGTGATTGGGCTGCCAGGTAGGTGGCAATAGGTTGTACTTTGGAAGGCAGCAGTTCTTCTCATCAAATGTTTGACTGGTTTGTTGGGTATTAAGGTAAGTTGGTAGACCGGATAATGAAGTTAGTTGGTCATCAGCTGCTCTTTCTCATTGTTGGTGAAGGGATGGGATTGGTTGGCTGACAAGGAAGAAAGATTGTGTAGGTCAGCTGGTAGTTAGGTGGGGTAAATACAGGCAGATATTAGCTGTACAATGGAGGGAGGTGTTCTCTGCTCGGTTCAGTTTTTTGGTTTGTTGGTTGGATGTTAAGGAAGTTGGGTGACTTCTTTGCTAGCTAGGCAAGTGGTTTGATTGGACAGCGGTTAATGAAGGTTTAGCATTGGTTGGCTGAGTGCGATGAACACGTGTTGTGAAATGGTTCAAAGACGCTGTGTTTGGATAACGTGACACTGGTTCATGTCGTTGTTTTCACAAACCACCCTTCCAGCGTCTCCTCTCTCTCTTCATTCGTACTAAAGTATCTTTCAGCACTTTGTTTCTTCCATTTAATCGTTCCTCCTCCACTTTCCCCTCTCAGACTTCGGTGCCTCTTTAGTCATTTACATTTTCCTCTGTTGCCTGTTTTCCTGACACACTTTAATCTGTTTTCCCTCTTCCCCCCCCCCCCCCCCGCCCCCACTTTATTTCTCTTATTTATTTCAAGCATTTCTTTTTTTAATCACTTCCTCAAACTCGCTTCAGTATATTTTTTCCATTAAAGCTGTGTTTTGTCTCTCATTTGTCCTCACTAATGTCACCCCCTACTTTCTCTCACCTTACGTTTCGCTCAATCCTTTTATTTTTTTTTACATCTAAAGATCTTTTATTCAAATAACTGCATTTAGTCAGATTCTGCATCTATTCTTATCCTCTTCTTTCCTCTGTCCTACCTCTCGCCTCATTTATTCCTCATTCCCTGCTTCCTCCCTCCATCTGTTTTCTGCCTCGTCCACCCCCACCATCCCTCCTCTTCATCTTCCTCCTCTCTTTTCTCCTCTTTGCCCTCCAACAGTCACTTGAAATGTTCTTTATTAGTGAAGACGAGAGTCGACAAAAAGCACCTTTAGTGGGGACGGAGTAACCGCTGTGTGAACCTGCACACACCCCACAGTGTGTGTGTGTGTGTGTTGATGATGGTGGGGTCAGTGGAAGTGACTGGTGCCGGCTGATGTGAGCCCCCACTGTCAACATGTTTTATGCATGAGGTTAAGAGGCAAGAACACACACACACACGGAGTGAGGGTGTAAAGTGTAGTTACAGGTAGGTGGGCTGCTGCTTTGTCACTGGCTGGTAGGAAGTATGTGCGACTCTCGATCACCACGGCCCACAAATAAGAAACAATCTGTTTGCAGATTTTTAAAACGGTGGCTGTATAACAAGGAGGACGTTGTTAACGGCAAATTAATTTCTGCATTTGTGAATTAATTCACGACGGTAGAAGACTGTTTTTATTACGAGAGACTCGGGCTCGTTATTGCATCTGAAGGTAAACTAACCGAGCCAGCAGTTATTACAGGTTAGTGATGAACACACAAACACAGACACGGTGTTGTAGCTGAAGAGAGACATGACTGAACACAGCAGAGACACAATAAGACTGCACGGAGGGTAAACAGGAAGCAGAGGACAAAGGAAAATAGAAATGAAACGAATGGACGAAGGGAAGTGAGGAGAGCAGTGAAGAGAGGAGGGAAGAAAAGATAAGGTGACGAAAGCAAAATAATGGGACTGAAACAAAAGGAAACAAGATCAAATTAAGGGCAAGGGGAGGAACTTTCATTAATGAATGAAAGGAAATAAGTGAAAGGAAAGGACAAAGGAGAGGAAGGGACATAAACAGAACAGGAAAGAAAAGAAGACAAGGATGGAGAAGAAAGAATGGAAGACAGACTTTAGCTCTTTCATTCTGCACGTTCATCCATCTTTAGGATGGTAAATGGCCTGTATTTGTAAAGCGCTTTACTAGTCCCTAAGGACCCCAAAGCGCTTCACACAACCAGTCATCCACCCATTCACACACTGGTGATGGCAGCTACATTGTAGCTACAGCCGCCCTGGGGCGCACTGACAGAGGCGAGGCTGCCGGACACTGGCGCCACCGGGCCCTCTGACCACCACCAGTAGGCAACGGGTCAAGTGTCTTGCCCAAGGACACAACGAACGAGACTGTCGGAGCCGGGGCTCGAACCGGCAACCTTCCGAACCAAGGCGAACTCCCAACTCTTGAGCCACGATCGCGTTTATTTGTGAAAATCTGCTCCTCTTCCACTCAGGTGTGATGTTTGTGTCTACCTGGAAGCAGATGGGTTGGTGGATGTCCTGAACTCTGAACTGTTTGAGGAAGCGCTCGTCCTGACTCCAGAACAGCCGGATATCCGGGATGCTGTAGAGGACCATCGCCAGCCTCTCCAGGCCCAGACCGAACGCCCAGCCCAGCTTGTCCCCCGCCCCCGCTGCACAAACACAGAACATAGGAAACAGCCGTCAACAGACAAGCTAACGAATCACTTTAGTCAGTCAGGCGGAGGAAGTGCTCTGTGGAAAATACATGCAAAATAAAAGCATCACACTTCTCTGTCTAGCACCTCGCTTTCATCTGATCTCTGAATGAATGAGTGCTGATGAATAAAACAGTTTAAGACCAAAAAAGAAGCACTTGGTGGAGCGTTTCACCAGCTCCCGGGTCGTCTGGGGTAAAATCTACTGTTTTTATCAAAGCAGTCTTACGGCTTTGAAGTTAATATGGCAAAAATATTCCACCCACTGTCGGCCCAACTGCACGTTTAAGAAGTGACGAAGACGTAAGGCTCACCATCAGATAAGCAAAGCACCCTCCCTGATCACTTATAGTCTAAATATGCATCCAATCACCCGAAGGCTTCAGTCTCTGAAACTCTAAACTCGCAACGAAACACAAACCTAAAATTACTCATTTCTATTCTAGTCCTTCTTTATAATAATGTGTCAAACACATCTGACCTCGTCCAAAGAGAGGCCATGCTGACCCCATCTACATCACCTTTAGGTAAAACATGGACTCCCGATGAACCACCACACCATCCTAAATCAAACACGACGCAGCCGGTCTGTCGTCAGAGTCTGAGAGGACAAAGGAGGAAGCAGAGCGTCTGAGCACGTCTCGCTCAATTTACAGAAAGAACAGATCTCAGCACCGAGGGTATTTTTAGAAACGGGGACATTTTGACCAGTTAAAACGATCTGTGAGGCTTAGAAACCTCAAAGATTTGACAGCTCGAATCACAATAGCAAATTTTATCCAACAGAAATGTAAAAGTATATTATAAAACCCAGGATGCCTCATTGTTCCATACACCATATATTTATGCTGAAAGTTCAGTTAGCTTCTTCCTTAGGACTTCCTTTGGCCTCACTGGAGACTGGTTGGTGACCCCAGGCTGTCGGCTGAAATCGTCCATACAGAGGGGACCGCACCAAAGCCCTTCCTGTGATTGTTTTTGGTCGTGAGCAGATTGTTGGAGTGGCTGTGGTTTCCACAACTTTCCAATTACTCTCCAATCAGCAACGATACGTAAAAACACACTTGTCTTCATTACCACTCCGACCAACAGGGTTCATAAAGCCGAACCTTTACTTTCAAAGCGAATGGTTTCTGTTCTTTAGTTTGTGTGGCACTTTTCACAGTTTCACTGCTGCTCCATGAGTAGTTGGCAACTGCCATACAAACCATGGGCGACCGGAGCAATCCAACATGGACCAAAGACACCGCAAGGAAGCTTTTGGTGCAGCACCACCTTTGCAACTACTTGCCGACCTGTTGGGGAATCTAACCCTATAGTGACCTGCGGTTGCTCAGGGGTCTCAGGTCTGTGAGACTGTCCTGTTTTTGTTCTCAGTGGCGTTTGTTAGGACACGTGATGTCTGTGAGGTTTTCTGATACTTTGGTTCAGGAATTGTGAGGACATTTTGTTTGGTCCTCACCATAACAGGAAGGCATACGTGTGTGTGTGTGTGTGTGTGTGTGTGTGTGTGTGTGTGAGATACTTCAGTGGACTCCTCTCTATTATTCAAGACTTCAACTTAATGCTGTCAATAAATCGTTACAACCTTATGTGACCGCCTACAACACACACCTGTGCTCTCTCTCACACACAGACCTGCTCTCTCTCTCTCTCTCTCTCTCTCTCTCTCTCTCACACACACACACACACACACTCTCTCTCTCTCTCTTTCCTCAGTTATTTTTGAGACTTCATTGATCGGAGGGGAAAGCTCTCCTCCGGTCTCTCTGTGTGATTCCCTGAAGGCAGCAGATGGACTAAAGCTGCTGTTTGTGGCTTTGCAGCACTTCAGCAGGTATGGCCGCCTCCTCCTGTGTGTAAACTAAGCCACGTGTAGACAAAATGCCCAACAAGAGTTTGGGCAGCTGAGCCCGACTCCTCAGACTCCTTCAGGTTTATCTTCACAGAGCAGAGGATGGATGGAAATCAGCACGGTGGTATACAACAGTAACATACAGTCGTCATCGTTTGATCAGGATTAATCAGGCGATAACTCGACCTTTGGACGTCTTCTCATGTCCTCGTTAATCAAAGTGTCCTCCTGTCAGCAGACTATGAGCTGAACCTGCTCCTCGTGACAGCAGAGAGTTTGAGACTTTAGAGGAGGACAAAATCAGGAGGCCAATGAGAGCTGCACTGCAAAAAAGGAATGCAGAGAAATAATTGCTCTGTCTTGATTATGTTGCTTCCATAATTGCTGTAAGCCATAATTGCAACTGAAAATAAATTTCCATGGATTGCACAGTAATAAGCGGGGGTAGAGACCGAGTCCAGCAGGACTGCACTCTGAGACTGGAGAGCAGGCTGCCGGCCAAAACAGCTGTAGTGCTGCTTAACATTGATTCTGCAAGTCTGTGAAACTCTGCTGGAGAGACGAACAGCGTTCCTCCTAAAAACATTCCCACATTTGATGAGAGTCAGAGGTGACCGCACCGGCCCCGAATCTCTCTCAGGTGTTTGTTTGGGTGGAAGACATCCCAATAAAATCCTGGAATTTCAATCCTCAGAGCCGGAGCTCAGACGTGAACACGGTCCACGGGTCAAGCTCAGGAAATCCAGTTACCACAGGCGAGTCCAAGAGGCCACGCCCCCAAACATCAAGTGGTAAAACAGACACAGAGGCCCAAACAGTTTTTTTGTCAGGGCGTAAACATGTTTATTTCTGCTGTAAGGCTTTAACATGGCAGTGTTAAAGCTCGAGCCCCTGCTGGACGTCAGAGGAACTGCAGCGAACTGTAAACATGAGACTGTTCAGGTGTGTCAGTCGGAGCGCTGTCATCAGGTGTTTTTTTCTTTCATAAATCGAACGTCTGACATTTATTATTATTGAAAACCTGAGCTAGAGCACAACCTCAGAGCAAAGTGATTAAATAGTTCAAATGTTCATACTGATGTTTTCTACATAAACACTCTGATATCTAAAATGACCTGAAATGATCTCTGAGCCCGACGCTGTCAGTTTAAGAGCGCGCCGTCACCACTTCCTGTCAGTCACGGCGCTCGAGATGCTTTTCAAACGGCTGATTTTTCGTTTCAGAACAAAACTCTTCAGCTGCTTCGAGGCAGGTCAAAGCGAAGGGCAAAACCGCTCGGTGGAATAAAGGATTATGGGTAAACCCGAGGATTTCAGGCGCTCCGGCCTGGGACCCAGATGAGAGGGAAGGCATTCCTCTCCCTGGGATGGAGACTAATTGAGACAAACCTATTTCCTTTCTGAAGCACAGACCTTCCAGAAATAGAATCTATGACCCCGTCAGGATCGAAATCCACAGTTTAAGAAACAAAGAGCGGAAAATTTTCATCTAGAGGGAGGAAAACATCCGGGATTTAACTCCGAGGAGAAGAAGAATCCGGCTCTGTGCTCATCTCTTAAGCTACAGAGTTTAAACTGAAGACACAGAAACGACATAAAATAAAACATCCAAAGTCTAAACCATTTCACGGATCTGGGTAAAAACAGCAGGAAACAGGAAACACAGATAACGGCTGCTTCAGAATAAAAGCCTCATCTCCAGAGGATAAAACATGACTTTGTACATTATAGTCCCTGATGATGTCACAGAGGGCACTTCCTCACACGTCACATCTGGTTTCAAAGATGAAGAAATGAAAACAATCAGCCTGAATCTGTTAAACCAGTGACCACAGGGTGGCACGCAGGCTGATGGGCGGGCCTTTGGACGTCTGCAGGTATTTAGCATAGAGTTAGTTAAGGCAGTCGTCTCCAACCCCTGAGTCGTTTGGTATGTGAGAGTTGAGGCTCAGGTGTAAAATTTATGGTTTTCAAGGTTTTTATCGTAACTCTGTTTACCTGGGTCTTTTCTCTTGTGTTGTAGTTGTGCGTCTTATTTTGAAAGAAATGCTTACACGTTACCATAGCGACCTGAGAGCATTAAGGGGCAGAGAGGAGGATGTTACTCTCAATGTCGTTGGTGCATTTCAGGAGGATGCTGCTAATAAAGTTACACAATTACACAGTGAATTCATATTTATTATTATATTTACAAAATATCAGTTTTTTCTCGGTCGTGTCGTTTTATTTTGTTGGATTTATCTACCACACCTTAAAGGCCGGTCCGTTGGGAACCGCTGTGTTAAGGAACTGGACACGATGGCTTCACTGGTGGTTTAAATGAAAAAAACCCACAGACACCAATAGGGATGGGTATCGAAAGCCGGTTCTTGTTGAGAACCGGTTCCCACTGTTTCAACTCCTTGGAATTGTTTGCCATTTTTGCAAACGATTCCCTTATCGATTCCAGTCGCCCCAAATGACGTCACCACGTTGCGGAGCGTCATTTACCTGGCAGGAAACACGGCGCCTAAGCTCAACGCTCAAAAGTTTGGTCATACTTTACGAGAACGGATGACAACAGGGCAACTTGCAATACTTGCAAAGTAGATATTTCATTTAAGGGAGGAAACACTACGAATATGCAAAAGCATTTGCTCACAAAACACGCGATGACCTTAAATGAATGTCGTGTTTTTAATTCCGCTCCGGACTCGTGAATCTCAACCCAGCAGCAGCGGTAACGTTTGCACGTCCTCTCCCGTTAATGCAGCAGGTAAATAATCAACTAACAGTGCATATTATGTTAGCGCGATCTGCCTTATTACAAAACCTGCCATCACTGTGCATTTAGGTGACCATGATGAGAGACAGAGTCTGGCTCAGATGCTGGCAGTTCTCGCTGCAGTCTACCGGTAGCGTCTCCTTTCAGGCCAGGATAGACGAATGTCACCGAGCAGTGACTCAGTTTGTGGTCAAAGGCTTGAACCCATTTGCCACAGCAGATGATTTTCAGTAAGTGAACGTGTTTAATTGTAGGCAGGGACATTACTGGATATTCTTGTGTAATTGCTACAGAATAATTTATGTTATACTTTGTTATTGCTACAGAAGAATATTTATTTTATTATTTTACATTTACAATTGTTTTTCCTGGGGACCCTGTGACACCCCATTGAAGAGCCGTAGGCTGGATCTCTTAAGATCTCACTGTTGGGTTTGTAAGGCCATGTTACTGCTAAATTTCTATCTTATTCAAAGAGAAGATATAAAACAAAGTTCTAAGCTAATCGACCTTAGTGTTCTCCTTTTTTAAAAAGAATCGATAAAGAACCGAATCGTTAAACAGAATCGAAAATGGAATCGGAATCATGAAAGTCTTATCAATACCCATCCCTAGACACCAACCAGGTTCACCAGCTCAGCTCATACATTTGTTACTGTATGTTAACCAGGTGAACAGTATTATGACTGCAGCATCTTTACTATGTAAAGTGCTCGAGGTAGCCATCACTGTACAAGTGAACAAATCTCCAGTCTGAATTCTGTCTTTGCTCCATTAGACCAAACTCAACATTAGAGCAAAGATAAAAGCTCGTCATCGATTCATGCTGAAGGTTTGCCGGTGAATCGAGCTTCAGATCGGCGCGTCCACCTTCAGGAACACTCGTCTCCACTTTAATCCCATCTTGTTAGGTCCGTGTTTCACATGTGAAGGCTTCAAATCCCTCGGAGCCGCCTCCTCCTCCGCGTGGCTGAAGAGGATTTAAGCAGTGAAATCAATACCGGCTCACGGCTTTTAACTGGATTAGACCGGCCGCTGTGTCACATGGAGCGAGAAGGTAATCAGCCAATCAGACGTTGTTAATAAAAGCTAAAAGGTAAAAGCTTGTTGCCCTCGGGACTTTGGTTGGAGGAAAAAGGTTGAAATGCTGAACGATGAGATTTACTGTTGAAGCTCCAGTTTGGAGTCCATTTGTGGACTTCGTTTTATGATTTCACACAGTGTTCCCGAGGACACGGAGTTCCTCCGGAGTTTCATAAATGGGAAATACTCAAATAAAGCACTCGAGCATGCACTGCTTTAATGTGCGTCGCTGAACCTCCTGGCGCCACTTCCAGGGTGCTGTGGTGGCTGTTAAGCGAAACTGGAGTGAAAGATTGCAAATCCCAGCTCATTAAACCAGGACCAGGACCGGGTTCTTCCTCTGGTCTTCATCAAACAGCCGGAGCTGCCAAAAAGTTTACAGACGCAAAACAACAGACCAACCAGCTCCACCTGCACGAAAACAGGTTGTTATCGGTCCCACCGAGTCCGTGAAGAAACTCAAAGAACACGCAGCACCGACCGACAGGGAGAGATTAGATTCGTATCTGTTTTGCATAAATCTGCAAAAACAATTAGCTGTGTGGCGGCGGCAGCAACGGCGAGGCCTCGGGCCGTCATTCGGCTTTCAGACTCATTTTCTGAGGTCAGCCGCTCAGCAAGAAGTGGGCGGAGAGGCCCGGGATGTAATCCCGCTATTTTTCTAAACATTTGTGAGTGGCGGCATTCAAATAGCTGTCTGTTAATGGAAAACACACCCAGGGGTACACACAGACACACACAGACACACACACACACACACACAGGTGGGTGGACGCAGAGCGAGCTGGAGAAGAATTACCTGCTTTGATTGGAAATGTTTCTGCTTATTATGATGATGTGTAACCTCCCTGAACCCCCGTGGGTGCGTGAACGAGTACACGCCGCGCCCGTGCACGCCAACACGCAAACACACTTCCTCCTTTACATCCTGGTCCCATCGGTCCCGGTCCAATCAGCAGTCGGGGAACGTGGTTTCTATGCTAATGAGCGCGGGGTCGTGGGGTCGAAGAGGATGAGGGACCGCACTGGAATAAATCTCCACTTCATGATAGCGTGCGATCAATCAGACTCACGACACTTCTCCTCCTCATCCTCCTCATCCTCCTCATCGCTGCGTTTCTTTTTCTTCTGCCTGCTCCTCCTTCACCTCCCATCTCTGTCTCCTCTGCATGTTTCCTCCCTCTTTTATTTGTTCACTAGTTTTCCTTTTCATAAAACTCTCCAGCATCTTTCCTCTCGCATCTTTTTACTTCATGTCAGATTGAAGATCTTTCATCTCGTCCTCTTGTCTCTATCTGCCTGCAGTTTTGATTTAATGAGCAGAAACTGATTAAAATCCTGACTGACGACTTTTATTCCACAAAGAAAACAGGACAGAGCTCTTACTAAGATAGGCAGGACGCATCATCAGGCGCACTGCATGGACTCCATTATTCACTGATAATTCACCGATGAACACCCATCATCTCCAGAGAGCCCAAAGATGATATCTGGCCGCCCTGCAGCTGTTTAAGTCCAGATGTTATCTTTCCTCTCTGCCTGCAGCCAGTTGTAGTCTTTTCCTGGAGCTTGTCAAAGCAGTAAAACGGCCCTTTAAAGGGTCTGTCCACAGAGTGCCGTTTATTTCAGAAGCCTTGCAATCGATGCTTCGTCATCCTGCATTCATAGATGTGGTTTTGCTTGGTTTATTGAGCGATGAGCTCCAAGTTGTGCTGAGGTAGTTTGGAGTGCAAAGGCTTTAGGATGGAATGAGAAACCTTGAAAGTCTGAAGGTGGATAAAGCTGCAGGGACCACTCTTACTGGGAATGAGCTGCTGCCTCAGTTTGATCGGTTCAAGTATCTCAGGAGGTCTTACTCACGAGCGGAGGAAGAGTGAAAGTGATGATTGCCAGATTGATTGGTTTAATTGTCTGCTGTGGTGAAGCGAGGTCTGAACACCGAGGTGACACCAAACTCCTGAGCTGCAGATCAAAAGGATAAGATCGAGGATACAGGACGCAGAAAGCTTCCTCTGAAGCTCCTCTTCCTCATAGACATAGGCTGAGGAGCTCGGTCACCCAGCAGGACATCAGAGTAAAGACACCGACAAGAATCTGACTGGGATGGATCCTGAGTGACGTGTTTCCTGTATGACCAACCAGGAAGAGAACCTGATGCAGATGCTGGTGGCTGGAGATAAGGGCGCCTGGAAAACCGTCATGTATGTCTGTGGGTGGATGATGGATGGGTGAATGGATGGATGAAGGATGGGTGAATGAACCAATAGATGGATGATGGATGGGTGAATGGGGGATGGGTGGTTGATGAATGGATAGATGAGTGGATGAGGGATGGATGAAAGGATCAATAGATGGATGGATGGGTGGTTGTTGAATAGATGGATGGATGATTGATAGATGGATCAATAGATAGATGGATGGATGAGGGATGGATGAATGAACCAATAGATGGATGATGGATGGGTGAATGGGGGATGGGTGGTTGATGAATGGATAGATGAGTGGATGAGGGATGGATGAAAGGATCAATAGATGGATGGATGGGTGGTTGTTGAATAGATGGATGGATGATTGATAGATGGATCAATAGATAGATGGATGGATGAGGGATGGATGAATGAACCAATAGATGGATGAGGGATGGGTGGTTGATGGAGGGATGAATGGATCGATAGATGGATGGATGGATGAGGGATGGGTGGTTGATGGAGGGATGAATGGATCGATAGATGGATGGATGGATGAGGGATGGATGGCTGATGGAGGGATGGATCAATAGATGGATGGATGGCCTGAGCTCCATCACAGTAGCCTCTGTTGCACAGGTAACCTTCCATGTTCACGTCTCGGGTGGAGGTGGTGTTTGGTAGCTGGATCCTTGATGGTGGAGAGCTTCATGCCTCGGTGGAAGACTCGGTAAGATTTCGTGCTGCTTCAGCCGGTTCAGCTCTACCGAGTCCCTCGTATGTTTTCCGGCACTCTTTAGGTTTGTGGTAAACTGACGCCTCCTTTTTCCTTATTGTTGCCCTCCAACAGTTTTACTCCAAAGAGCTGATTTTGCAGTGCACACTGCTCCAGGTGGGGTTGGCGGTCCGGCTCCTTACTGCTCCCAGCCGGGCAGCAGCTGTTCCCACGGCGACTCCTTCAGATTCAGTTAAGGTCGCATCCAAGGTTGTCTTTGTACTTTCAGATTCCTCGTTTCTTTATGCATGTGCTGACAGTCTGGTCCAGATGTGTGATATGAAGTTCTCTGACCTTATTATAAAGACCTAATAACTAATAAGTAACTGTAAAGAATCTGCATATTTGCATACAGACAAAATTAAGTACTTTTCCATCTTGTCCTTAATCTCTTCTGTATGTTTCTCTCCCCTCCTTGCTCCTCTTCTTCCTCCCCCTGTCTGGTATCAGTTCCTCCTCCTCTCTCCTCATCTGTCTCCATTCCCTCCTAATTATATTTGCCATGAATATATTTATGGCTGCATTATTAGAGACTGTGCAGCGGTGGTTGTGGTTTTAAGCTGCAGGATCTTGATTAAGCGTAATGATTACACAGGCCGCCGTGACAGAAAACACACCTTGTAATTGGACAGGGTGACTGCAGGTTTGTGCAGATGAAATCTGAGACTTCTTAATGCTGCAGAAACGACTGTAAAACCAGATTCTCCCAATATCCGATTTTTAAGTGAGGAGAGAAACGCTTCGTAACGAGAAGAGCATTTCTCTCATGGAGAAATACTGACCTTTCTGAAACCTCTGAAATATAATTCAGCATTATAATGCTGCATTAAAAGAAATAAGTGCTTTTATCTACAATAAAAACATCCTCTTGAACCAAGGAGTTTCTTTGAACACACACACTCTTTGTGAAAGAAAGAAACTCAAATATAAACCCCTGAGGTTTAGAAGAAAAGCAGCCTGAGTGATGTCAAAATCTGGGATTGTTTTCATTTCGAGCTGGACAGAATTGCCAAACTATGGGAACTAAATGCAGTTTATAAAAGAACAAACAGGTGGGAATAAATCACTTTTACATGTTATTTAAATATTAAATAGTAGGAGTTCATTATTTACAAAGTTCAATCTCAACAAAGTCTCAAAAACCAGCTGGTGATGAAACTGCAGATATCCAATATCTATTCAATCGCCCTGCAAGCAACATCTGACCCAAACAGTCCACAGGCGACTGTAGGACTTGTTTCACATCGAGGTCTGCAGCATTCACTTATGCACAGCTCTCTGAGCTCTGGACTGTTGCAGCAGTTTTTGCTCTCTCAGCCGTTCTGTTGCAGATTTGCTGCTGTGCTTGGACCACCGTCCTGTTCATGACCCAGTTTGGACCAAGCTTCAGCTGTGGGACAGACAACCTCAGCCTTTAATGGCCTCAGTATTAGCAAAGTGATCTCCAGTGTGTATGGTATTTGTGAAATATAGAAAAGCTTTGTAAAGTTAACATCCTAAGGACATCCTGTGTCCTCCCTTCCCTTTACACCAACCACCTGTGTGTTTATGTGTTTTCTAGTTTAGTTTTAATAAATTACCTTTCATGTTTTGTGATTACTCAGTCTTTATCACTTACTTTGAACCAATTTGTGACAAATGGGGGGCCTGTCCGGGATTCAGAATGGGGGACTTATCTTCCTGAAGAGAAATAAGCATATATCTATCTGATTAATAACTTTCACAGAAACCTACACTGTATTTATACCTCATTAGTCATCGTGGTGTGAAGAGCTGTGCTGTTTGTCAAGCGTTGAATCTCATCCATAAATTTTAGATGAGTGGAGGCTTGCAGATGTTGACGCGGTTTATCAAAGAGCTTTAGGGTGTGCTGCCTGCATCAGCGGAGTTCAGAGTTGGATTTGGCGAAGAACCAGCTGTCAGGGGCTTTAGTGCAGATTTATACACTGGAGGTTCGAGGTGCAGGACGGGTCTATGAGCTGGAGTCCTGTGGGCGGGTGACAGATCTGAACTGGGGGGGTTAGAGGTTTATGATTGGTCGATAAATGGCAGTGCTGCAGGTTAACTCGCTGCATACATTTAAGGGCGCACAACTGATCGGCTCACTGATAATCTGAGGTGCAAACACGGCTCTAATCCAGGGTTAAAGGGGTGCAAGGCTGTTTTTTAAAAAATAAAAAGTATTTTGGTGTTTTACGACCAATCTTGAATACATTGACCTTAACCCAACCACGTTATTCCACTGGGTGTTTAGAGTCTATCAGGTTCAGGTTGATCTATAAAGTAAGTAAATCATAAAGTAACTGAGCCGGTTTATAACCCGTGCTTAAGGGGAAATTTGGATTTCTGTGAAGTGAAGGTTACACTGTTATAGGACTGATTTATGAATCTGAGGTTTTACGCTGTGGACTGGTCCATAAAGTGAGCTTTTATGTTGGTATAAACTGGAGATTTTGGGATATAAGGCTGTCTGTACACCTGAAGTTTCAGGCTGGTGGACTTGTTTACAACCCGAAGTGTCACAGAGGTCAATAAGATGCAGATTCAGGCTCCAGACTCGTGGAGTCATCGGGTTTCGAGTGTCGGCGAGGGGAGTCTTCGCCTTTTTGCCACATCAGATCTGAGGTTCTTGAGCCTGTCAGCTTGTCTGGATCATTTCAACCACAGGGATCGACAGCGAGAGCCTGAGAGATGCTGCACATCACCCAGAGCTGCCGGCGGATTAACTGACGCTGCGGCTAATGAAGAGCTTTCAACATAAGAAGAATCACACATCTGAACCACGAAACAGCCAAGCAGCCGAGGAGAGAGACGGCAAAGACGCCCGAATGACGATCAAGAGCCAGTCTGAGTGTGTGTGGGCGGAGCATCACTGAACTAAGCCGCAGTGTGGCGCAGACGTCAGTCAAAACAGATTGCACGACACCCATCGAGGATAGATGGCCCGAGAGCAAATATCAGTCTGTGTGTGTGTGTGTGTGTGTGTGTGTGTGTGTGTGTGTGAGAGAGAGAGAGAGAGAGAGAGAGAGATGAGACAACCCTCTCCCCTCCCTCCTTCTACTCACACACAGCTCTGCAATGCCAGGCCTGCTCCCTCAGCCAATCAGGAAGGCTATACAAAAGAGCGGCGAGGGGTGGGTGGACTTGTGTGTAGCCGTATCGCTGTCTGTGGATGACGTCATTGTTTTATGATCACATGACGTCAGCACTGACGCGCTGGCGTGAGTAATGTGGCATCTGTATGCAGACTGATGTGTTTATGGAGATTTGTCATCAGTAAACAAGAACATGTTAGTATAGAGTAACATCATGTCATCACGCTGACAACCACCAGCTGAGGAAAAACCAGGACGTAAACATCTAAATCATCAGAAACTGCTGGACCAATGAGCATCTGAGACACCTGAGGACACCGGACTAAACCACCACGAAGGCCTTTTTCTCTCGTGTGGTTCGTTCACTCTGCTCTGAATCAGCTGATGAGTCTGTAAATGTGCATTTTTCTCCATGTTTTGGTTTCTTTTCACACACAAAACTCAAAGTGAACTCCAGCTAACTGCAAACCACATGAGGCCGTTCAGTCCACACACTGCAAAAAACGCCAATACAGGAAGAAGCTGAGGCTACGCATGTGCAGTGAGGACGCGGTTAGCGGGTATTATGTACTCTGCAGATCTGTGGTCATCTGCAACATCCCAGAATACAAAGCTACAGGCTACAGGAAGCCATTTAGCTCAAACTTGTAGCAAACACCTGACAGTCGAGTCGAATTTAAACAGACTGAAGTGCTGTGGTGTGGAAACATCTGAAAAAAGACTAAAATCCCAAAGAGTGGAACCAAACAAAGAACCAAACTGCCTGAAACACAAGAAAACAAATCAAATAAAAGTGAAAAGTTAGAAAATGATTAGAGAAGAAACCAGCCATTAGAGCAGGTACTGAACCAAACTAACACTACAGACAACAATAAACTTAAAACATGAGTGAATGTGTTTCACTTGGTGAGAAGCACTGCAGAAAATATTGAACTATAGCAGCGTTTAATTATCAGTAAATACTGAAACCCAGTGGGATTCCCAGAGTCCAGAAAAAACTCGGCATGAACACCAAACAGAGCAGACAGCAGATGCACTTTGGAAAACGAGGAGAGACGGCGCCAAATGGATCCCATGATGGGCACCAAAGACACCAGTAACACCGTTAATACAGCAGAGTCCAAAATAAAGCACTGAACCTGGAGAATACTGGACCAGAGCAGGGCAAAAACACACGTTTAAAAAACCCCGAGAGTATCTGAACTCGGACGAAACAAAACACAAACTGGAGCAAATCACGAGGTCGTGAAAAAATCCAACCCCCCCAAAATAACAACGAATATCTGAGAAGCTAATAAAACTCGAGCGAGTGGCCGTGCAGCCTCACTCGTCCTGCAGTCTCACAGAAGAACCTCGGAGTAATTACATGAAAACTTGATGGATTATCATTGAAACTTGTGCTGATTGTGATGTTATTTAATATGCATTCACTGAGTTTATGTGCATATATTTTGTTCTTTGCTTCCCACAATCTCATTTGCTATTTGTCAAACTCCAATTCCAACACGCCCTCATTTTTCATTCACTTCATATCTTCCCTCCTGCTCTTTGGCATTCGATCACTCCACACTTTCAATTATAGTTTCTGTCCCTCTTCACCTCCATCACTTCCTCCTCTCTACACCTCCCCTCTCCGACCTCTCCTCTTTGCTCTCCATTTACATTTTTCAACCACCTATTTGTCGCTCTTTTATCCCCCCGTCCTCTTCCCATTCATCACTCTTCTTCCTAAACTGATCCCTGCTAGTTCTTCTTTCCCTTCGGCACATTTCCACCATCAATCCTTTCGTCTCTTTTGATTCGACCTCAGCTCGCTCTCTCACTCCATCATCCTCCTTGTTGTTCAGATTAATCCTGAATATCAGTTTCAAAAAAGAATCCGCTGCAGAATTCAGCGTTTCATTGGCCATCATCCACCCCGAGCTCCTCCCTTTATGTGGCTGTTTTCCACATCTGTCAGTAAATGAAACATTTCTGCTATCAATTACAAATATTCCATGTTTGCATTTCAAAATAAAAGCCTGATGCCAAGAATAAGTAGAAAATTGGTTCTTCCATCAGCCCCAGTTTCAGACAGCTACTGTATTGGACCAGTTAGAAAAACAAGTTAATGGGAAGGCCTCGGAGGCTCGTCTTTTCACCTCCCCACGTCTCACTCAGCCACACTCTCATCCGTCACCATTAGCAGTCCTAAATAGACTATTGGCAGCCTCCACCAGTCTCCCAACGCTATGATTTATAGATGGAAACTCTGGCTGGCAGCTCTCGAGGAAGGAAATATGACTGCAGTGTAACATGGGAGTCAGACAGGCAGAAAGAAAAAGGGCAAATGGACCGTTGCTCATTAAATAACTGAACTCAAAATGATCATCTGCTCCACAAATGTTGCTGTTTTGCTTTTTACATTCATGACTTTGTGCTGTTGGACATACTTTAGGCTTTAGGCTCTGCACACATAAAGAAAATAACTGTAAAGCACTGTAGATATAGACTGAGAAAAATACTGTTTAATGAATTATTCATGTGTAAGGACGTTAGCTACAAACAGAAAAGTGGAACATGTTGAGCTTTTTTCTAACTGAATCTCCAAACATTAACTTTTCATGAAGAAAAGAACGGCTGCCTTCATGGTGGCAAAACTGGGATTAGATAATCCAGTGGGTGCTGGACAGTGTTGGGCAAAGTACTTTGAAAAAGTAATTAATTATAGTTACTAGTTACTTCTTCAAAAAAGTAACTGAATTAGTAACTGAGTTACAAGACTCTAAAAGTAATTAATTACTTGAAAAGTAACTATTGCGTTACTTAAAAACAATGTTTAACCCTCTGGGCTCCAGCATATAATCGGCCATTTTAACCACTTTGATGTTTCCTCCACATTTCACCTTTAAAAACTGTTTATTTGCCTTGTTTGGTCTCATTCTTTTCAGCACAACCTCACGTGTCTGAATTTACAGTCATGTTTTCATTTTGACAAACTGTGTTAACACAATTGATCTAAAATCAGACAACAAACATCAAATCAGAGTAGAAAAAGTTATATTTTTACTGTAACAACCACAAACATGTTTAATGATCATATTTCATAACTTTAAATGCAAATATAAATTGTGAACGTTACAATCATACGCACAAGTTTTGTAAACAAAGTTATTTGCATCATTTACCTTTTACCTTTTTTAAAATAACCATTTCAAACTGTTTACAGAACAATCAGCTGTTCTTCAATAAGATGCCACAAATTATTTGTGCCACTCCAAATATTTCTGTCCACTATAAAGGAAACATCACAGCCTGATACCTGCAGGTCTGACAGCAGCAGGTGTGTCACTCCTGTTTCTACCTGGAGACAGCAGTCGCCTCATTGTTCTGACACACAACACAAAACTATCCACAACACTACACACTAACTACACAAGACAACACATTAACTACACACTCCAAACACGCTAAACGTCACAAATCTCTCACATCTCAAAACTCGCTCTCTCCTAAATCTTCCCCCTCTTCCTAAACAACCAAATGTCAGGTTGCCATATCATTTTTGATTGGTCCACATGGTGCATTTTTCCACCAACACGAACCGGCTGTTTTGTGTTTTTGTTTATTTTTTGCTCATAAGCAGAGAGGTCTCGCTGCTGTCCTTAGACAGTCAACATGAAACTATTGAGGAACAAACACGCGTATATATTGTTCATCATGACTCTGGTTTTACTGGCCTATCAACACAGTTTATAAACTGGTATATGTCACCTTGTTGCTTTGTCTTTAAGTGGTCATGTGATTGACCACGACTCCTTTATTCTTCCTCAGTCAAACAGCAGCACTCGTGATTCTTTTGCCCCCTGAGCTCCAGCTGTTGTGCTAGACAGTGATCGTGATCACCGTCCGCGGGAGCGTAGCTGCTTAAAGCTGCAGCGCCCAGATTACTTACAGCTACTTCCTGCAGCTGATATAAGATAACGCGACCACGTTTTGTTGTTAGTAACGGTAACGGCGTTGTATAGTAGTAATTAGTTAGATTACTCGTTACTGAAAAAAGTAGCACTGTTAGTAACGCTGTTACTTGTAACGCCGTTATTCCCATCAGTGGTGCTGCTTCACTTCATCCACAGCTACAGACAGACAATAAGAGACCACGTATGGAAGCCATCGCTTGGCCATCAAACATGAACGCAGTCCAGACGTCCAGTTAGCTGAGGTGAAGGCTAGCACACAGCTAGCACCTACGGACATTTAAACATGGGCGTCTACAGGGGCCGACACACTGCTGGAGCCTCTGCTGGACGTTAGAGGAACTGCAGCTTTTCAGGCCCAGAGGTCATTGCACGATGAACGTCTGTTTTCGAACTACAAGTGGAAACCAGAAAGCTTCCAGTATCAGAAGTGTCATCTCTGACCTACAGCTTCTGGATGTTTATTATACAAGCTGCGTCACACAGGCATGGAGACCGGTCATTAGGCGTTTTCATATAGCGCCACATCACAACAACAGTCACCTGAAGGTCCTTGGTAAAAACCCTACAATAACATAAGGATAGGAAGCCAGTCAGTGGGGAAAAGTGTGTAAATATGTCACTGGGTGAAATCAGTCAAAGAGGTCTGCCGAGGTCGCATGTAGTTTGCATCGAAACGCCAGCTGGCCTGCAGAACTCTCCAAATACCTGCCAACCGTTAGCGAAACTTGAAAACATTTGTCTTCAGAGTAGAAGCTGCAACCAGCAAGTTTCAAAGAGCACAACCTTTACTTTGAAGGTCTCCGTTCCAAGTTTCCATCGTGCTTTTTCAGTTTCACTGCCACTCGGTGAGCAGACAGCGAGTTCCAGCTATGCCACAGAATGGTCGCCTTCAAAGTAAAAGATGCGACTTAGCACTGAAACCACTGTTTGAAAGAAAACCCTGAAATCAGCGTCCTTGACCGCTATGAGGAATCTCCATCCACTGAACTAATCAGTGGTTATGTCATGTATGTTATCACTTTAGGACAAAGACCTTCAGACGGCGTGCTGGACCGGAGCACGCCGTCCAGTGTTTGCTCGTCCATGTGTTTGCTCGTCCATGTGTGACAGGAGAAGCTCGTATGACTCATCCCTCCTTCATTAAAGTTTCCTTCACAAAGTTGCAAAGTGCTGATTGTACCAACACAGATGGATAAATTTCATTCTGCGTGGCAGAGTGTCACTCTGGATCCAACCGCAGACGACGTGTCTGAACTCTCAAACGTGAGCTCTCCCAGCGGCGCCCGACTCGGCCTCCAGTAATGAATATGGATCACAGAAACAATATATGAAAACAGTCTGCGGTGGCCGCCTGTTATTGAGCCTTGCTCCTGAATTAGTAATGAGGGCGGCATAAATTATGCAGCGTGATTAGTAACCAGGCAACGTGCAGGTTTACCTCGCCGTTTATAGATCAGTGGGGTGGGAGGGGCGGGGGCGAGAGACGGATCCAGAGGCCCGAGAGGGAAAAACAGTTAAATCAGCCCAAAGCAGGCGGCGTTAAAATGGATGTCAGCGGGTTTCAGATTCAGTTTTCAGTTGTGGACGCGACGCTCGCAGCATGGCGATGAAACTCGCGCTAATTAAAGACCCCCGAGAGCACAAGTCCCTGTGACCTTTATCTCTGAGAGCGAAACACCACCTTAAGAAGTTTTTGATCACATTAGCGTACAGGTGCATGATGCTGTGTTTACCTGTGGAATATTTCCAGGGTATGAACAGATAAACATCGTCGAGGGACGGATCCTTGGAGTACGCCGTCCACGACCGAGCTCGATCGAGCCGGCTCTGCGTGGAGGGAAATCGTACTCGTGGAAAGAAAACGTGAAAACCGTCTGAGGAGCTGATTTATTAATGTCCACCATCAGTCTACACCTGAAGCTCCACCTTCTGGTCCCCGACCTCTGACCTCGTGTTTGTGCTGTTGGAGCATTTTTACTGACCAATAACATGGCTGCTGTGAGGTTAGCTCACAGCTAACTCTACCAGCATGGACCCTGTATAGTCACTTCCTGTTTTATTTTGAAACGACCCACGAACATTTTCTACAGTTTGATTTATTTTGTTGGAATGTTTTTAGTTTTTTCTGGATTTCTGAATCTTATTTTCCGGGTTTTTCGTTTGTTTGCCACACGGACCTCCGAGTACTTGATCAAACTGAGAAAAGGACCCGGTGTTGACGGGCTGCTGTCGTGATGTTTCTACACCACGAGGAGGGAATACAACTAAAGGTAACACCACCCAACACAAAGAGCTGCAGGTTTGTGGCTCCTCAGAATAAAACGGACAACAACACCATCATCACTTTGTTTTTACTTCAGTCATCGCCTTCCTTCCTGAGTGGGCGACGCACACAAACGTGACTCATGAGTCCACAAATACTGCAGTTGTTCTTTTTCACCACGATACCCACTCTACGTTAACGCAGACACTCAGGTACGTGACGCTGCTTCCCACTGCTTTCCAAAAATTCACCTCCTCCTCTCACTCCGTTTGTTTTCCTGTTGATTTCACCCGTGCACACACACACACACACACACACCCTGCAGGTGTGCGAGGCGATCGGCGGCGCTGCAGAGATCAGGCTGTAATTACAGGTGGATTACTGCGAAATGGCCGGGCTTTGGCGAGGTTACGCGGCGACATGTTCACACAGCTTATCTGCCTGATCCTCTGTTTAGTGGAGGTTAAGACACTCTGCCATCTACACGGCGATAATCAACAGTCCCCGAACACCCGGCGAGGTTTCAGACGGACTAATGAGAGAGGCCGAGAACCGCGCAGGTTAGACAGAGGAGGAGGAAACGCGAAGACGGGAGAATTTCTGCAGTGAAAAACGAGAAAGTCACGACAAAGAGACGGTGACGGACGTCTTTGTTCCGTCCCAGGAGGCAGGCTTCAAAGAAGACGCCGTCAGTCAGTCAGCTGATTCCTGGATGTGATCAGACTCACGATGCTGCACAGACTTGATCAGCTCTGAAACACGTTTTACATTAACAGCTACAAATACTCAAAAAGGAGTTCGTCAATATTTAACGGAGCGCTTCTTTAAACCTGCCCGTCCTACTACACTTCATTAGAAAATAAAAATAAATCCTACACCTGATTATGACAAAGAGTTTTTAAAAACGCACGTGTTCCTCTAACCAGAGCAAGTTATTGTGGGAAATAATGACTTTATAACGAGACGTGATTCATGATCCTGCACGGTCTCTATGAACTATGACCTTATGAACTCTGGTTCGGCTGTGACGCCTGTCGAGTGATTTTTATGTGAAGTTTCAGCAACGATTTAGCTGCAATGCTACGTTGTTAGCTTGATATGTTTCTCATCACCAGCTAATCTGAGCCACGACTCCAGCTTGTGTCCTGGTTTTACTCCAAATGAACCACAGCAGTGCTGCTGTTTCCTCAGTTACCATCCTGCAGCCACTGAGCTCGTCCGTGAAGGAGGGGCGTGGCCTCTGTGACTGACAGCTGGATGCTGACACAGGTGGCTGTAGCTGCTAGCTTCACCTGAGCTGGACCTCTGGACCGTGTTTGTGCTGTCGATCGTGTGACCAATAACATGGCTACTGTGAGGTCACTGAGTGGGTGCAGGACAGGACGCCACCTGCTGGTCAGTTTCACACAGACACTGTAGCGCCTTCGCTAAGCAGCGGCTTCTTTTATGGCTCTCGTTGCCCTTTGACCTCCCTCGGCAGCAGCCACTCCTCCAGCTTTGATCGTGCTTGTTCTCTGCCTGAGCTCGTCCTCATCGCTGCTCAGATTTAACCCTTCGTCATCCACGCCGGCTCCGTGTTTTTCATTAAAAAGCGGGACCATACGGGGGATAAACTGCGTCCTCTCCGGACCACAAACTGGCTAATGAGACTCCGCAACGTCGCCAGCAGGAGGAGGGAAATCCCCTCAACTCCAACACACCTCCACACACACACAGCACAGAGTGTGTGTTTGCTCGCCAACATTTCTGTGTGTGCGTCTCCCTCGTGCAGATCTAAGTGTGTGTCTGCCTCTCCATCTGTCTGCCTGCAGCACAGTTGGGAATGTTGGGGTGAAAACAGTTTTCCTGCTCACGCTGATGGCAGACCTCTTATCTATGCTAAAAGTCGTGTTTTGTGGCGTGTACGTTTGGAGTGGCTGAGGAAGGCTGGCGTCTGCAGGGAGGGACGTCAGGAGTGCTGGTGGTGCCGAGGCGTGCTCCGGTTAAACTCGGGGATGGCTTCCTTCACGCCTCTCGTGAACCATCTGTCTTCTGTGTCCTGACTGGTTGCTGTTTTCAGAGGAGAGTCCCTCACGCTTCACAGAGCAGGAGGACTGCTGAGCTCGCTCTCCTGCCTTTGTCGGCTCTGCCCTGTAAACACTGCAGCTCTGATTAACTGCAACAGTCCAAAGGTGCTTTATACAGTCAGGAGGACACACCTCGGTGTTAGAGACGAACCCCAGCTGGCTTACGGCCTCCTGTGAGCGGGGACGAAGAACTTCCTCTCAACAGGAAGAGACTCAGTGAAGGGCGACCATCTGCCTCGACCGGTTGGAAGGCGAAGGGAAAGAGAAAGCGTCACTCAACACTAACGTTCCCAGCTGATCCTCAGAATCAGCCGACCTTTAATCCACAATAACCTCAGCTCATATAATCCAGAGTTTCACCTCCAAACTAAGAATAATCTCAGAGTTACGGCCTCAGAGTGCAGGAGACATCCACAGGTAACTCTCAGGGCTGAAGAGAGGACATGAGCCTTGAAGCTTTACCCAGAATGCACTATGATCAGAAACAGATCAAACGTTTAGCAGACGCTGCAGTTTAGTGAAACTGTATCCCAGGATACTGATGCTCAAAGCTCAAAGAAAAAGCAGATGTTTTCAGTCTTTAGATGGTGACACAGAGTGGGCGTGGATTCAGCTGCAGGTTTTAAATCTGATGTTTTTAGAGATGAAACTTTCACATGAACGTCTCACTCTAAAAACCTCTAAAGCAAAGCGCTCCGTTGAGGTAATGAGATACTGCGAGCTCTGTAAGATATGACGGGTTTGATCATTCAACACTTTTTATGAGAGGAGAAGGATTTTAAATCAATTCTGGATTTAACAGGAAACTAGTTTGGGAGAAATACGCTCCGTGTGCCTGTCGAGTGCTCTCGCTGCAGCGGTTTGGACTTCCTGATCGCCGTCCAGGGTTTCTGCCTTTGAATTCAGTTCAGTTTTATTTATACAGCAGCAAATCACAATAACTTTATATTGTAAGGTCGACAATAATACATACAGAGAAAAACCCAACAATCATATGACCCCCTATGAGCAGCACTTTGGCGACAGTGGGAAGGAAAAACTCCCTTTTAACAGGAAGAAACCTCCAGCAGAACCAGGCTCAGGGAGGGGCGGGGCCATCTGCTGCGACCGGTTGGGGTGAGAGAAGCAAGACGGGATAAAAGACTTTGGACTTGTTTATTTAATATTCTCGTTTGTATTTCCTCGGTTTGTGTTTAGTCCCGAGTTCTGGATCCTGTTTGGTTCTCTCCAGGTTTATTTATATTCTCAGTTCGGTTCTCTGGGTTCTGCTTTGGTTAGAGCATCTTATCTCTTGGTACCATGCATCCCCCGTCCCTTATTGTTGAGTCTTTGTCTGTAAGTGAATCCTTGTTTAGTTACTTCCTGTTTTATTTTGGTAGTCTCTCGTCTTTTGTGCGCTGTGTTTAGTTTTTAAAAGCTGCCGTTTGAGGTTAAGTCCTGGATTTGGATCCACTTCCTGCCTCACTGCTGATCCATGACAGACATGACGGATTACAACAGTCCCGCCTGGAAGTGATGAGTGCATGAAGTAGTTGTTCAGCATCACTCTGCGACCCGACACGTCTAATTATTGAGTTATTATAATGATAATAACTGTATCTATACTGAGCACGTTTATTGAATGTGCAGATTAAAGGACGCTCAAGTGTTTCTCCATTTCCTCCCATCAAGCAGCCGCTGAATGAGCAGGAACTCAGGGTAAATATAAGATTCTTTTTCAAAATAAAACCCATGAAATAATACAGGACATTGTTAAAGCACAGAGACGACACAGTGAGAGTGAAACTGGGTTTACTCCAGTGAGTTTTTCTGTCTTGCACAAATGGAAGTTTGTGTTCAAAGAGCCGACGAGCTCTACGGGGATGTTCAGTTTAACATGAGCAGGAAATCAGCTGCTCCTAGTTTACCTTCATAGCTCCGCCCCCATCTTGGACCAGAGAGGAAAATCAAACCGTTTGTAAAAGGTGAGATTATCTTATAATTTTGAGTGGAGTCCAGCGGCCTGGGCGGTACGTGGGGGTGATGAGGGGTTCAAACGTGTGGCTTGATGCCGACGGTTTGGTGCTCGGCCTGAACGCTCGCTGCGACGCCACGTTCTCCGGTCGGAGCAGGTTTCCCGTGTGTGCACAGGTGGCGTTACAGCTAAACTTGTTCCAGGGTTCGTCTCCCGAGACGTCACCGGCGTCCTGCTGAACCCTTCATGTTCTATCTCCTGTTACCGACTCCTCCTCCATATTTGTTTTAATTACTCTGGCTCGCGTTGACCTCTCCTTGTCATTTACTCCCACCGATATCAAACTCCTCGACCCCTCCCCGCTCTCCACGCCGATTACAGCGACACCTCGCTGACCTTTCCTCATTTTCTCCCCGCGTGATGACAGCTATGAAAAAAAGAAATAAGACGACGCGTCTAATGGCGTCAGGCGTGATTAATCGCTGGCAGAGAGGTGAAGTGATTCCAAACAGTGATTCAACCTGAGCCCTGTGTAATGAGAAAAGAGCCTGGCTGCCTATTACCTTAATAAAGATGTCTTCCATGTTAATTAGACAGACAGAGCCGAGTGAAAGATGTGTGTGCGTCTCTGAGGACTCGCTGCTAAATAACGGCACGCCGCACACGCTCCCTCTGCAGGTCCGGAAAAATACAGAGTAATAATTAATATCACAGATCGGCAGCTAACAGGGCCCAGCCTCCCTCTGAAGAGGAAAGAGCGCCGCTCCAGACGAGGCTCGTTGGGACAGGAAGTCCTATACAAACGGGACGCCTCAGACTCGTTCTCCGTGATCTCCGTCACACCTAATGTAGGTGCACAGGTGCATCACAGTGAACACCTGAGGCACAGCTGGGTGTGCATCACTGCAGACAAGATTAAAGCTCAGAGAAGATTCATGGAGGTGGTGAAGGAGCACATGCAGAGGGCTGGTGGGACAGAGGAGGATGCTGGGAGGTCAGAGTGTATGGCTGCACTGAAACACACACCTGTTAATCAGTGCTGAGGAAAACAATAACCTCACAGCAGCCATGTTGTTGGTCACATGACGTCGTTAATAAAAGGCTCCAACAGCACAAACACGTCCAGAGGTCCAGTTCAGGGACCAGAGTTAGCTGAGGTTAGGCTAACACACACCTGTGTCACCATCCACCTGTCAGTCAAAGAGGCCACGCCCCTAATACAATTATAAAATATTCCACCCACAGAGAAACCGTTTGTGTGTGGGGCTGTAAACGTGTCTATTTTAACACAGGAGTGTGTGGGCACTGCCTCACTGCTGCCTCTGCTGGACGTTAGAGGACCTGCAGCGCTGACGTCGATGCTCAGCCTGTTTTTCTTTTTCCTTTCAGCGAATGAAGGCAGAGGGAAAACCAAATAAGCAAGACTTTTATTACTTTATTCCAAATATTGACCTCCGTCCAGCAGAGCTACATGGATCGTGGATGCAGGTGGAGAGCAGAATGAATGATCACAAGTTTGTCCAAAGAGTGATCAGTAAGGAGCGTGCTCAGTGATGTCATCGTCCTGCAGGGCGACTGTTCAGCAGCAGGCTTCCGGGGATTCGCTGAGATGGTTTATGTCAAACGTCCCATCCATGCCGGAGTCTACTCGGAGAGCTCGGAGCTCAGGTTTCCCTCCAGTTTCATTAAACGAAACGCCGATCTCTCCTCAGCAGAAGTCGATTGTGTCGTGCTGCTGTTTCCAGCGCTCTGGTTAATGACAGCTGGCTCTGCATTGCAGCATTTCATCGCTGCATGTAGGAGTGAAAATGAGTGTCTGGATGTGAAAAACGACGCGTTCACACCGAGGTATCACTACAGCGCAGACTCTACTTCAATGAGGGAAACGGCTTCAAAGCTGCTGAATCATTTTAGATTTATGGAATTTCAGGGAAAAAAGGACAAATCCCGAAGTGTTTCCCATTCTCAGAAAGACTTTCTCACCATCAAATACTGGAAAGAAGTAGATGGAGAATAACTCGGCACAAATCATGCTGAACTTCTTGACCTAAAGATCTGGATCGACAGACAGCGTTAGCAGGAAATGCTCCCATTTAGTATTTTTGAGGTGTTACAAGCACTCTGATTGGTTGAAATGTAAACATGTATCACTGTTATCTGATCTCTGATCAGGTCTAAGTTAGCGTTCTTCAGGAGTCCGTGAGGATCGTCACGTCAGAGGAACATTTAATAAACTTCCAAAAAGAGGAGTTGCTGTTAGCTGCCATCAAGAGACGGCTAACAGGGGGATCGAACTAGGACACCTCCTGGGTAAGGTGTCCCGGGCATGTCCCACGGTGTGGAGGCCCCACAGGACGTGCTGCAGAGATTTTATCCCTCAGCTTGTTTGGGAACGTCAGCGGTTCCCCCTGGAAGAACGGGAGGAAGTGGATGTCAAGAGGAAGGCGTGGCCTGCTTAGACTTTCCCCCATGACCTGGATAAGAGGCAACTGATGGATGAACGGACTAAGAGATGGATGACACCATCAAATGAGGACTTTTATTGGTCCGCTATTGACAAGACAACACTGAGAGACAACTGGAGGAGGAGAGCTTCCAAGGTTGTTCAGTATTTTCCTTTTTGGGATCCCTCCTCACCCTGATGTTGAATGTTTGGTCCAAATAAAGCTGCAGCTGCAGTTTTCTTTGAGCCACATCTGGTCTGGACTGCCTCACCCACAGATACACAGGCCAGAGGCCAGCTGGTGACATCTGGGCTACACATAACGTGGACCACGTCTCACGGTGATCAAGAAACACATCGATTGAGAAATAAGTGCCAGAAGTATTCCAGATGAGTCTGCCACCAAAGCGTGGAAGTGTTTGTCCGTGCTGTCGGGTAATCAGGAGTGCGTGTGCTTATTCACACGTCTCACCGAGAGCTGCAGCCAAATGATAAAACTGTCACCCCTCAACAAACACAACGCTCAAATAATCTGCATATATATCGACAAAGAGAAGCAGAGACGCAACGAAGGAGGTGAGAAAGAGGTTTTTCTTCCTGGGATCAGATAAAAATTACTTTCACATTTACAGAAAAATCCTTTCATGACGTCAGTGCAGGTTTCTATCACACGTGCACTCTGCAGACGTTACCTACAGAGACGTGAAACACACCTTCATGACGTCAGAGGAAACTAGTAACTGATTCGTTGAAACGAGGAAGATGCTTTTCAAATGCGTCTCTGTGGGAGGAAGCCGTGCGTACAGTTTAAGTCCCGCTGAGGTCTGAATCTGTAAGCATGATGGTCAGCTGACGTGACCTAATGTAAAGCTGTGACTCATTTATGATTCACGAGCTCTAATGGTTTTGTGGCACTTTACTTGTTAGTGACATTTGCTTAAAAGCATCATCCATATAACGTTATGGCCGATCAGCACATTA
This sequence comes from Perissodus microlepis, assembly GCF_051167445.1. Classification (NCBI taxonomy): domain Eukaryota; kingdom Metazoa; phylum Chordata; class Actinopteri; order Cichliformes; family Cichlidae; genus Perissodus; species Perissodus microlepis. Next base: position 31,639,721 of record NC_140469.1, read on the forward strand.
AATGCATCATCAGTGTCTGATTCACAGATTATTCACGGTGATTTATCTCTGCAGTCTGCCTCGCTGTAATGACCAACCAATCAGCTTCTGTGTTCCAGCGGACATTATTAATAACCAGTCGGGTCTGTTGTTTGTCTGTGTGAAACACCTGGGCCCTCGTCCTCGTCTACTTCCTGTTTTTCCTGGGTTGAACAGTTCCAGTGAAGTAAATCTGATGACGACTCTTTCCTGGACCAACATGTCAAAATCCACAAACAGAAAAAAACACTTTTGTTCCCCCGACCTTCAACTCAGACCAGAACCCAGCAGCTTCTGGGAGAACTGGAAGGACACGGGACGATTATGTGACAACCTAAAACTCACTGACTGAAAACCACTGACAGCGAAACATCTCCACGTGTTCAACTTCCTGCAAACAACATCCACGCTGGTTGGCAGGTGGGCGGTGCTATGTGGAACCAGAGAGTCTGAGCAGCCATTCGACCCCGGGGTCGGTGGGCTGCTCCAAAATAAGCCACACAAAGCGCCTCCATGACGGTGCAAACATCACGTATTCAGCTGTATTGTTAGTTACACATGGATGGCGAGGAAGTAAAAAACTTTGTTTTTCATGGTTTTCTTCGACTTCCTGTAATGAGTGACATCACTTCCAAGTTACCTGAGGGAACTGGGGCGTGGAGAGGTCAGAGGTTACTGACTGCTGTCGTTCTACTTTCATACTGTGGCTGTGTTTAGCTGTAGAGGGTTACAGTGTGTCTGACGACTCAGTCCTACCATCACTCCATGCTTCACCAGCAGAGATGGGCAGTAATGTTTTACTGTAATCTGATTACGTTTTTCAAGTAATGAGTAATGTAAGGGATTACTATTGCAAAAAAGTAATTAGATTACTGTTACTTTCACGTAAACACGCTGCGTTACTAAACCGTGATTTTGTGAGAGTGTCTCATGAGTGACATAAGCGTGCGACGTCCGCGGTAACAGACGTTTGCAGCGTTGGAGAGAGTGTGACCATGCAGCGTTTAAAGCGTGGAAGTACTCGCATTACTTTGATTCTGTAAAAAGTGACAAAAACATTACTGTCCGCTGTTCACTCTGCGTGAGAAGAAAACTTCAACTCTGAGCGAGCAGCGAGCACGCTGCCACGGGAAACCCCCGGATCCCCCCACTGACATGACCGCTGTGGGCAAACCTCCACCCGCCCCACTCCTGCTAAACAGGTGACAATAGATTTAAGAGCTGCTGAGTCTTTGAGTTTTACTTGCATCTATTTGACAGCGTGAAAACACAAAACATGATTTTGTTCGATCTGCTGGAATATGCAGAAAATAGGTGTAAATGTTAAACAATTCTTCAAGGCAAAGATAATTTCACTTTTGATGCAACGTGCAAAACTACTAAAACTCATTTTTAAAACAGACTTTTTATCTAATTCAACTTCATACGATGCAGAAAAACAGAACTGGGCTGAAAGGTCTGTGGCTTTATTACGTATTCAGGTTGTGTGTCATGTATTTAAAAAGAAAGTAACTAAGTATTAAAGTAACTAATAACTTTTTTGTAGTAACTTGACCAACACTGTTCACCAGCCTGTGCTGACACTTTACTGGAAGTTTTCACAGATCTGTTATTACTTACTGGGTCACTACCAGTCTAACCTGATCTTCACACGTCACCTTGACGGCTGGTTGCTTGGTCCGGTTGCTAGGTGACCCTCTCATGTTTTTACTACCAGGTGAATCAGCCTGCCCTGGAGCCTCGTGTTTTATCGCCTGTAGTCTAAATAAAAAACAATAACTTGAGGAACCGTTGCAGCCGAGTCTTTCTTACATAATAAAAGCTTCGTATGCGATTTGGCAGATACGACCCTCCCAGGGATTTCCGTCTCCTCCGGTCTCAGACTCAGGATCTTGTGTTGGGTGGATGTGTTAATCACCACACTGGATCCAGAGCCAGGAAGAAATATTCCCTGCATCCCGGATCGATGGCTGGAGGATTCCCTCGTCCTGCCGAGGTGAAACTGACTGTTTAAGCCTCAGCCTTCTCTTAGTGACCCATCAGGAGCACCACGCTGATGTTAAATATTTCACAACAATCGGATGAAACGAGCACAGATATGCAGGAGGAACCTTTCTGCTTTAGGAGTTAATGAAAAATAGACGCAGGGATTAAAACTCAGGGTGTGCGAGGCGGTGATTACGATACAAACGTTTGCGATGATCAACCAGAATCTGATGGAAGCAGAGGGAGGAGTATGAAACAGTCCTGAGGGGAGCTCGTCTGTTCAGGCCTTTAAACTGAGCCGAAGCACCTCTGCTGAAGGGTCGGCGCGCTCACACCTGCTGCTCTTAGCTTCATCACCTGATCTGAGCTTCTTGTGAACAGCTTCATTGTTTCTCAGTCTTTCCACAGTGTAGTGGGTGTTGTTCTGACCCCCCGCGCTGCACAGCGGGACGCGTTTTATCGTCAGCGTGGAATAACTCTGCCTCCCTGAACGCCTCTTTGCTCTGCAGCACAGCCTCTGATAAAGTGCTCCTGTTGTTTTGGGGTCAACACTCGTACGCGTCTTCAGCCTGTCACAGTCCGAAGCTGCTGCGTCTTCCATGCTTTGTTTCAGGTGAGCAGGAAAAGCAGGAAGTGACAGGACCGGACCGCAGCTACAGACTCCAACCTGGGAATAAACTCTGACAGTTACAGCGAGTCGTGATGGGATATTAAGACTTTCAGGAGGTCGTTATTAGAAAGCAGTTAATGAAGTCTTCAGGTAGTTAAGCAGCAGGATCAATGATGCTTCGTTACGCAGCAGACATCACCTCTGCAGACGAGGATCCACAGCATCAGTCAGACCGTCTCTTACAAAGATCAACGATTCATTACTGACTGATCATTACGTCGTTTTCAAACATGTGACTCAGTTAGTTTGATCACTGCAAACACGGACTACAATTACTCGAAGCTGATGTCTTTAAATATACAGTTTATCTGCATGATTTAATCTTAAGGTGGAGCTGGATTTGTTTTCACAGAGAAAACCTCAAACAACAAAAACCGGGTCGGTCCTCTTACTGGTCACATGGTTCATCCAAACGAGCCCTGCGAGGTCACAACTTTGAATTTAACACCGTTGGATCTTTCAGCTCAACAAGTCGCCAGAAAAATGACATTTTTTTACTGGGTAACCATGAAAATTCATTCTCAAGTGACCAAATCCAGCCAATGAGAGGGCAGCGAGTCCAAACTGACTGAAACACTGAAGCATTTCTGTCGATGTTCGGCGAGCATTCAGTCCGATCCAACAAACAGCACCACCGATCACAGACGATCTCTCTAGAACCAGACGACTCTGAACAGGGTCACTGGTTTTGGCATTTTGAAGCCTCAGTGTTGTCACCACTGGGTTGTTTCTGACGTGACCATATTTGGAGAAAACGGAGGAAGCTAAAGAAAGCTAAGGACGCCTCGTTAGCTTGTTTTGAAAGCATCTACAGAGCGTGAAGGTAAAAACCACAGACACACCTGCTGATCAGAGCTCAGTAATCCTACAGTTTCACTGTGGACCACGACTCTCGCTCCGTTACTACAGTAACCTCACAGCAGCCATGTTATTGGTCAGAGAGCAGGTTTGTTAGTATCATCAGAAACTGCTTCACATCTAAAGACTCAAACACTGCACACGTAAGGTCGACCTAAGGAACCAGATAAGGGCTCGTTGGTGTCAGTGAGCACTCTGGCTGCTTGCTAAGCGTCAGGTCAGGTGTGAATAAACATCGCTTCCTCGAGCTCCACCATCAGAGTGGGTGTGGATGCAGACTGAGTGAAGCCTCCACGGTGAGCTTCGAGGGGGCGTCTGAACGTGGAGTCGGAGGATATTCGTCTGCAGCCGTGAGTTGATCACGGCAGAGAGTTTGAGTCTAAGGCCTGTAGCCGCTCATATCCTGATTCCAGGTATCAATCACCTGCTTCCCTTCCTCCTCCTCTTCCTCCCAGCTCGCTCACTTCATGCCTCCCTCTTCATTTCAGCCCTGCACCCCTTCAGAGGCCGGCCCAGCAATTAACTAACTCTAATTACTTTAAGCTTGTTATTGAGCTTGTTAACACGCATTAATTAAGCCCAAATAAAAAAAGGCAGCGTGTGGAAAAATAAATCCTCTCCACGCATCATTTATTCATTTGCTCCTGAGCGCTATTACCTCATTACGCCTGCTGAAGAACGACCAGGAAGAGCTCCTCGCTGCGGCTGGTCAGAGTCTGCAGGTGAAGGAGCGCCCAGGTGTCTGAGCTGAGCCCTCAGAGCGGCTGCTGACGCGCTCACCTGTGCAGGTACTGCTCGTGTATTTGTTCTGAATCTGTTTGTTGCTCCTCTCTCTGTCGCCTCCTCTTTCTAATCGCCTGCACTTCCTGTTTGTTCTGCTCTCCAGTCGTTGTTTGCGTTCTTTGAGCTCGTTGTGTGTTTTTACTAATTTGTTTGCTGATCGTTCCGAAGCTTCAGCCCGGGAAACTGAAAACATTCCAGACCCACAGAAACAAGTCGGAATGTTTTTATTTCACATTCCTTGTTTACTTTGTTCTGGTTGGACGGTTTTGTTTGTTTGTTTACTGGAATGTAAATATTTTTGTGCCTTTATGGTTGTTGTTTATTCGTGGTTTCTGTTGTTTGTTTATTAGGTTGTTTGTTTGCGTGTTTTCTTTGAAGCTCGTCATCAGCTGACGGAGACGTGAAGGTCGTGGCTGACAGGATGAAGTGGACGTGGTCATGTGACCTGTGGTCTAATGTCTCTGAGGCGATGAAGCGCGTCGCTGCGTGACAGGATCATGGAGCCGTTGAAGGTTTTTTTCCTGGTTTGTAAATATTAAAGCCGCGTTACGTATTCCTAATTTAAACGCAGGTGTGATTAAAACGAGCTCGCGAGGCTTTTCCGTGTGTCGGAGCTCTCTGGACGAAGATGAAGACGTCCTGAGCCTCACAGGTGTGTTAAGGTGGAAACATGAAGTCAAACAGCGCGAGCAGACACATCATTAAGCTCCTCTCGGCTTCATCCGAGCTCTTTCTCCTGTCACACGGAGGAGAAGCTACATCCGTGACCTTCCTCTTCCTCTGAACCTGACAGTGAACATGTTCCTCCTCCCAGGCCTGACCGCTGCAGGCGGACGTGCCAAACGCCAAACACAAATGAGCCGAAAAGGTGAAACAGCGATTCACCCGAGCGGGATTTACTGTTCCTGTTCATCCACCTGCTGCTGCTGAGGAAGCGTCCGGCTCCCAGACTCCCGATGATTCAATCCCGTCACACGCACCCACATTACAAAATCAACAAATGACTCGACACGTCAGAGACGTCCAGAGTGGCGCCCACACCGGGAGTAAAGCCGGCGTGAAGACGTCCACGAGAGCTGAGCGAATCATGCCGCTCTCCCCGTCTGCCTCGTTATGTTTTATCTCATAAAAAGAGGAAGTTTGTATAAAAAGACATTCAGGCTGATGTGAAATGTCTCCATCTGGGTGCTTAATGGTTTTACTGGTGCGGCGGGCTTTAACAGCCGTCCTTACAGCAAGGTAAACGGCCAGAGGCAAACAGGCAGCGCGGTTAATGGGCTCATTACAACCTGCAACAGCCAAGGTGTGAATACTTTAACGTCAGCGACCTTCACTCAAACCGAAGCCCTCAGGACGGAGAGACGAGGAGACGAGCAGCGAGGAGGGAGGAAACCTAGGACGGCTTCAGCCTCCACGCTGCAGGACCTGATCTGTGAGGTCACGAGGTCACGAGTCTGTGGACTCTCTCTGACATGTCTGAGAAACCTGATATCATAAAGAGAGTAACTACTTAAAAGGCACCAAGCGAAGAGCTTAGGGTGAGGATGAGCACGAAGCTAACGAAGCTAACAAAGCTAACGAAGCTAACAAAGCTAATGCTGGAGCACCTGCAGTTCCTCTGACGTCCAGCAGAGGCAGCGGTGAGTCAGTCTCCATAGACTCCCATGTTAAAACTTTACAAACATGCCTTCAGCTCTTTTATGCGTTACCGTTAACCTCACCCTCATCCCAGAGCTGGTTCTGCTGAAGGTTTCTTCCTGCTAAAAGGGGGTTTTTCCTTCCCACAGTCGCCGAGCACTCGCCTGATTGGTGGTTTTCTCTGTATTAACATAGAGTCTTTAATATAAAGTGACTGCTGTTTGATCTATATCTATAAATGACTCTGAATTTAACTGAATTTGAAACATATTCAACAGTAAACCTGTGCAAGCTTCAGATTGCAGCACCACATACTGAAGTACAGACTTGTTCCTGTAAGGATGCTCCGCCTCAGCCTGCTCTGAGTTTCGGTTACACTAACCGTATATTCTCTGGACCAATCAGCCGGCGTTCCCACGTTATGCTTCCTCATCAGCAGACTACAGCAGAGGGAACGCGCTCACGATCACTGAGGTTTAAACCGTCTCATTTAAAGCCGCAGGGTTGATAAATAAATCACGTACGAGCACGTGTGTGCGAGGTGTGTTTCAGGTGTTTTCTCACAGAACCAGGAGTTCGACCTCCAGCTGAATTTTATTTTTCCCAGCAGCCTCTCTGACTCTCACACACGGACGCGTACAGTAATTGTACTTTACGGTATCCGTGGGTCTGGTATGTCTCGTTACTCTCGCTCTCTGACACGAGTGTATCTGCCGTCACTGTGGAGACTCAAAGAGAAAACATGGCAGCTCCTCTCCGTCTAAACAAAGACATCAAACGCTGCAACTCGCTCACACTTCAAATTAACCTGCAGCGGTGAAACGTGGGTGACGGCGGCACGCGTTAACCTCCGTTAAGTTTGAAGGATGAATAAAGCTCAGATCAGCTGCTGCATGTCTCAGACCACAGCTGAATCAGAGGTCAGAGGTCAACGAGCCGCAGAAAGCATGGCCGTCTATCTGAAGCTGATGAACTGCAGAGCAGAGACTCGTGCAGCTGGAAGCAGAACGCTGCTCAGATGTGACTCACGGCCGTGTTTGCAGTGTTTTAAGGTGGATTTGTCCCGCGGTGCTCCAGCATGTCACATCGTGTTGTTCTAGCAGCGTTTCTATGGCATCAGCATGATCCGCATCCAATACGACAGGATGGCGCTTACCGAGTCAAACACAGAGAGACGGCAGGTTCAGACAAACAAGCGCAGTCTGCTCGCCGGGCGGCGCTGCGAGAAAAGTTTGGAGGTAACTGATCTCTGCATCGATCCTCAAACGTGGCCTCAGCTTCATCACAGTCACAACTACAGCCGGACACACGCTGCACGTTATTCACGGCGCCGTCGCTCACAGGGCTGCATATCAGATCACCTCATAAATGCAAACGACGTCCTCTTCAGTTATGCTTTTTCACCTTTACTGAGTGACTCTGAGCTCCTCCGCAGACACAACCTGTGTCTCTTAGTTACCTCGAACGTTACAGCAAACAGACTCACAGGAGTGTTAGCGCCTAGCTTCCAGTTGTTCTTTTCGTTTCAGGTGTTTGTGTTTACGCTGTGTGAGGTGGTTTCCAGGGTTACAGCCAGAGTCCCGGTCAGTGTTGGCGTTCGGGGCGTTACAAAGTGTGGTCACTGACAGAGACGCAGCAGCAGGAGGCCTCGTCCACGGTAACATGAGCAGTGCATGCAGAAACCACCTGATGAGGTCTTTATTCAGGTGTTCACATTTACACCACGGAGGTTAGCTACAGATCACCTGGATGTTCCTACAGACGTCTCCAGGCTCCGTCACCTGCAGCCGAGCTGGATGCCAGGAAGCACGGAGGAAGCAGCGTCCGTCCACCTGTGAGAGTCTGAGCAGGTTTCTGTGTTCACCTTCAAATGATCCGCAGCTCCATCTTTATTCAACACGTGGTGAGCATGCTCACTGAGCATGCTCAGTGAAGACTACAACTGTTTGTCCTGTCGGTGCGATGGCGTGCCTGTAAATGTGATGAAAGGGCCGACTGCACGCTATGAATGAAGACAAGTCCAATTCACAAACTTTTCTTTACACATGTATTACACACAGTACTGTAGGAGATGTAGTATCAGCCTGTATAAACCCTGTCTGAGTCTCTCACACACACACACACACACACACACACACACACACACACACACACACAGGCCTTTTTTCTCGTCTCATTATTTTCATTACATCTCTCTCCTGCCGCCCACCACATACCGGAGCCGACATCAAACGCAGCTGAAGAAGACCCCTCCATTAGAGACGCCAACCTGAGAAACCACAAACACTCTGCAACACACGGCTCATTAAGCAAGCGTGTGTCTGTGTGTGTGTGTGTGTGTGTGTGTGTGTGTGTGTGTAACAAAACATGAATCTCACATTGTGGGGACCTACCTCTCTTATGGGGACCAAAACCAAGCAAGCTATCTTGTAACATCCTCTGAAGTGACAGAAACAACTCTGTGTGTGTGTGTGTGTGTGTGTGTGTGTGTGTGTGTGTGTGTGTGTGTGTGTGTGTGTGTGTGTGTGTGTGTGTGTGAGCATGTCTTCATATCGTTGTGGGAACCAAATTTGGAAGTTTACTGTACCTGTGGGGACCAACAGCCTGTCCTCACGTGTTTGAAGACATTTTTGAGACTCAAAATGTGGTTTCAGTGTCAGAGTACAGTTGGGTTATGGTCAGGGTAAGGGGCTGGGGAAAGCATTGTGTTAAATAGATGTCCCCACAAGGCATGAATACCCAACATGTGTGTGTGTGTTTCTGCTGCCAGACGACTGTCTAAACATTTAACACATTCAGTATCCAAAGCAGTGAAGAAGCAGACTCGTCGCTCGCGTTTCAGATTTTGTTAACGGGACACAAAAACGACAGAAACTATGGATCCAACACAAGCTAGCACACAGACATGAGATCCAACTGTGGCCACAAGGTGGCAGTAATCTAAAGGACAGATGCAAACAGCTGGATGCACTGAATAAGAGTTGTTACGACACACATCACACATTCCCCAGCAGAGCCTTGAGTCTAACCACATCTGTGCTGACGTAGGTGGAGTCACCTTTCCTGACTGCTTCAATACAACGATGTCGTTTAACAAACACTCAGAGGATCTCTCTTCCTTCTTCCTGCAGTCTCACGGTGTCCAAGCCGACCGTGAACTCTCTGGTTTCTAAATCGTTCCCCGGTGCCTCACTGCGTGGTGAGACAGGCCACCACTCTACAGAACACCTGTATTCACAGGTGGAGGCTCACACATGCCGTTCAGATGCCACGCAGAGAGGAAGTGATTGTTTCTGCCGCTATCATCTCAAACATTACTTAAAACATGACCAGAGCAGCAGCGACGTCCCCTTCAGTTAGCTCGATGTAAAGCTCCACGCTGTGCACGATCACAGTCACATCCTGGTGTCTGAACACTGGACCGGAGAGGAAAATGAAGGCAGACCTGCCCACGGCCTTTCTGACTCTATCAGGGGAATCATTTACAAAGTAAATAAGACCTGAATCGAGCCAGCGAGCCCATAAAGTGCTCACTGAGCTCACAGATCAGCAGCAGCAGGCTTGTTTTCTAACAGACGTCCTGCTGGCCATTAGAAAGAAGTAGCTGTGTCCAGTTTTAATGTGCAGCGTATGATCAGCAAACCTCAGTGTGTTTAACTGAGAAACATTTCATGTAACCTCAGCCTCACACAGGTAGTGTACCTGTGTTCACATAAACACAGGTGTGTGCTCACCAGCTCTTTGTGTGTCTGCCGTTAATGTGGAAAGTGTGACGATGGAAGAATGTACAAGAAGTTTCAAGAAGAAAATGAATCCAGAGCAGGAGGCTGCGAGGACAGATGTTAGAGTCCACACACACACACATAAACTGAAACGTGTGTGTGTGTGAGATCTGTCACATGACGGACAGCCTGTTCTGGTGATAGCTGGGCTGACACCAGCTGTGCATCATTTACCCTGCAACACACACACACACACGTTGGGTATTCATGTCTTATGGGGACATCTAACTGACATAATTCTTTCCCAGCTCCTTACCCTAGTCATAACCTGACTGTAACCCTGACACTAAAACCACATTTTGAGTCTCAAAAATACCTTCATACTTGTGGGGATGGGATTTTGTCCCCATAAGGCTGTTGGTCCCTACAAATATAGTAAAGTTTCATATTTGGTCCCCACACCGATATGAATACAAACACACACACACACACACACACACACACACACTGCTGAGTCAGGTGGTACGAAGTCTGATGAAGGAAGTGTGGTGAAGTGCACAGATGGTGCCCCACACACACACACACACACACACACACACACACACACACACACATACACACACACACACACACACACTAACCATGGCAACAGGCAAACATAGACGCGACTTCACATGTGCATCCATCGGTGTGTCATGTGTGATGATGAAGGTGTAGGGCTAAAGAAAGATGATGATGAGGTGGTGCAAGGTGTGGTGGCGATGATGCTAAAAATGGGGATAATGGCGGCGCAGCCTGGAGCTGGTGATGAGGATGATGATGGAGAACGGTCATGATGATGAAGACGAGCAGTCGGAGAGGACAGAACAGCAGATGCGGCGAGATTCATTCATCCCAACTGCTCTGCACTGAATAATGACCGGCGGACGGAGCGGCCTACACACAAGCTGACGGAGCTGAGTGTGCGTCCGTTGGATCATCGTGGGTTAGCTGCCAAACGGCGAGTCACCAGATAAAAATGGACGCGTGTGATGTGTCACGCCGGACAGACCGAAGCAAAGACTTTGTTACTCGTGTTGTTATTTCAGGAGAAAATCACACTCCTACGTCTCTGCTAGCAACAAAACACATGCACGAGTCTTCGCCACCGCGGCTTCCTGTGCGCAGGTTGCACACCTGCTCGGCTCGTCCTCACTTCCTGTCAGATATTTCCTGGTGCAGTGGTGGATGATGATGTCAGTGCATGAAATGATTATTGCCAGTAGGTGCCGCTGTGAGATGCAGCCATGTTTAAGTTACCACTTATACAGGTGAGAGGGTGGAGCCATCAGGTAGCATCAAAGACAGATACCTGCAACTAAGTAAAATCCAGAGCTGGAGCTTCGCCTTTGTGGATGCTCTGTTGCTACAGTAACCACACAGCAGCCTTATTATTGGTCCAAAAGGCTCCAACAGCACAAACACGGTGCAGAGGTCCAGTTCAGGTGAAGCTAGCAGACAGCTAGCAGCTACAACCACCTGTCAGTCACAGAGGCCACGCCTCTAATAATGCAAACTTTAAGCCTTAATATGATTTAAACAGGTGAGTCAATAAAGAAGTTCTCCGTCATGGATGGATGGAGGTGGTTTTTCCATCTTCTTCACATATCTAAATCAGCCTTGTGGCATCAGACCACCTTTTCCCACGTTCCCCAGAGATCCCACAGCACTCCGAGGACAGGTGAGACGTATAATCTCCTCAGTGAGCTCCGAGTCCATCCCGGGCTCTGCTGGAAGTTGGCCATCAATGAAAAACCTGATCAGACACATAAATCATCTCTGACACGAGACCGAAGGAGAAGATTCAGATCAGCTAGAGGGAGATGACGTTCCTCACCTGCTCAAAGCTGGAAAACAGGAACTGGAAGGGAAGTGTGTGGTCCCGGGCCTGAAGCCACGGGGCTCGCCGGCACACCCTGAGTGGGTCTGCTGCCCTGTGGGGTCACTGTCCGTGGAGTTGGGCACAGGGGTCGGGTCCATGTGAGCCGGTTTTACAGGCAACGACTGGTTTGTGTTTTTAACTTGACAAAGTTGAAGCTGCTGCCCTCACAGGTGGTGGAGTACCAAAGCTCCTCCGTCAGTTCTCACCATGTTAGTGTGCTATAATCTCTGCCCTCTCAGGCCTCAGACACCATCTTATCGACTCTGTTAGCCTCTCTCCACTCGTCCCTCACGCCTGCATGTAATAACTCAGAGCCCTGTGACTGGAGGAGCAGGTTGACAGCAGAGATGTTCTGCAGACCTGCAAACACAAGTGAGCGTGCCGGAAAGCAGCAGAGGCTTCCCAGGACAAGCCTCACAGACGGCGGTGAGGACACTAAAACTCCGACAAACATCCAGGGAGTCTGCAGAGTCTCTGCACGGCAGCGTCGGGGATTTGTCCCGTGGTGATGATGTCACAGGAGGATCTGACATGCATCTGCCGGCTTTGAGCGAAGGAGCTGCAGGATGAAGGTCGGCTCTGCAGGAGCTCAGTCGGCTCCGTGAAAGCAATAAAACTCGACTCAGCGTCAGCACCCGAGATCTCCGACACACATCAGAGCAAAAGGCTTTGTTTGACTTCAGTGATTTGTTTTAATAAAGAAGGCGTCACTTTTTATTACATTTATAATGCTGCTTTGGCAGGTGGAGAGATTACGCCAGCGCACTTCATCCTGTTATTACAGCACATTTTACACTTTTGCTGCACTGCCGTTAGAGGGAATCCCACATTTATCCGACAGCTGCAGCGTCGGCTTCAGTCGTGTTACGCTCGCACATCTGTACGAGTTAGCGGGACGGCGTCCTCTCACCGTGCAGCTCTAAAGTTTTACACATGTGTGAAGGCTGCTCATAGACTGCAGCACAATGAAATAAGTCAGGATTAGGGACAAGTCAAGAAACAGGAAATCAAAGGCTCGGACAGGAGGACGGGGAGGAATAAACGAGAACAAACGGCAAGATTAGATTTATGAGGAAACAAAAGTGTCAGAGGAACTGCAAAGTTTAAAATCGCAAATTTAAAAGTAGAAAGAAACTCCACTAAATGCCACCTGTATGAGGAAAAAACAACAGAAAGACAAAAAGAAGAAGCTGGAAAGTCTACGGTCACACTTTGACAACGCTTCACCCAAAGAAAGGGTTTCTTTAAATAATGTTTGATAGTTTAAACCTGCCCTGGGAAGTTGTCTTCTTTAAATTTGTAAACTTTTTTCTTTTACTGTCATTTGCTGACACTGGGTTGTAAATCCTCCTGTCTGTTTCACCTTTAGTGGCGCTAACAGTGCTGCTCCAACATTATAATCATGTTTGTCCAGGATCCACTGACCAATCACGCTGTGGTGAAGTCATAACTTCACTGTTAATTTATACAATATAATTAATATTATGAATCGAGTTCCTGTTAGCCAAACTTAGCTTACTCATGTTTGCTAGTGATGGTTTTTAAAAGCATTAGCATTAGCCAAGAACTTAGCTAACTGTATGTTCAGACAACGTGATTGGTCAGCTGATCCTGGACCAACATTATCCGGTCTTTAAGTGATGACGTATGAATCCTGCTTCTGGGTCCAAACTGCTCTGAGTTCATTTTAAAGCTCCGTTTTTAAACCCTTATGATGTAACTCCAGCCCAGCCCATGCACCAGTATATGAATGACTAACCTCGTATTGTGGATGGATTATCTCAGTTGTTCTCCTGACTGAAGTTTGGTCCGTTTACAGCATCCTGCCATGCGATTGCATTTGTCCCTAACCATCGGGAACCCTCACGTTAACTTAAAAAAGTTAGCATTCATCCTCCAGCTTCACTGTGTTTATGTTATGCTAACACAGCTGTGTCGCTAGCCACCACGTAGCACATCATTATATACCAGCTAGCCCAACTTTGGTATCCCTGCAAACGTCACTGCTGTTTAGTTTTATGTCTTCATTTAGTTTGGAAGTGACAGCAGAGCTGTGAATTTGAATTTTTTCAGAAATCTCTCAGTCAGAACATGCTATATCGTGTTTAGGTGGAAACTAGCGAGCTAACTTCCTGCTAACTTCCTGCTAACTTCTAACTCAGTTAAATGTAATAAATTCTGTTTTCATAGATGCCTGGATGTTAAACTTCATTGTTACACCTGGTAAAGCAGCAACACTGATGATTTTATTAAAGGACTCATCCAGGCTGGATAAACTGATCAGGAAGGCTGGCTCTGTGGTCGGCATGAAGCTGGACACTCTGGTGACAGTGGCAGAGAAAAGGACACTAAAGAAACTGCTGGACATTATAAACAATGCTGGGCATCCTCTGCACACGGCCATTAACAACCAGAAGAGTCTGTTCAGTGACAGGTTGCTTCTCCCCAAGACAAGAACTAACAGACTTAAAAACTCCTTTGTCCCACACGCCATCAAACTGTTTAACTCCTTTCTGGAGGGGAGAGGGAGGGGAGACAGGAGGACAAAGGAGGGGGGAACAACTAAGCTGTAGTGCCTCTTCACCTCACTGTGCAATTACCTTTTGTGCAATACTTTTGTTAATAGTCAACGGTGCAATAGACCTCAATACTTGAAATGTGCAATTCACTTGTATTTTTATTTTTATTCGTATTTATTCTATTTATCCCCTTCGTATATTTTATTTATATATGTCTCTGTATTTATATGTGTGTGTGTGTGTATATATATATATAATATTCTGTAACTGTAACTTCTGTCGGTGCTGTGCTTTTGGAAACAGAATTTCCCAGAGGAACCCACCCGAGGGATTAATAAAGTTTTATCTTATCTTATCTCTCTTATCTTATCTAAAGATGAATTTAGACCGTTTTTAACTCTCAGTGATGCCGCAGTGTTCGTCTGACTTTGGGACCTGCAGCAGAGTTTGGACCTGGAAACAGCTAATGACATCAGACTTAAAAACCGGGTTATGATGATTTTTAGAATGGATAAAAAAAGCCGGAACAACTAACAGCGATCCTGCTGTGATCCAAAGCTTGCTGCATACCTAAAGCTCTTGGTCAGATGTCTGATCTTGGATTTGTTTCTTTCAGAAAAACAAAATAAAATTTAAATTTGTGCACCAAAAATATATTTTGGCCTCAGAAAAAAGACAAACTGTTTGGTTCCTGTCTGTGGGTCAGACAAACAGACGAGGGGACGGACCACCGTCGCACTATTTTTAGGGATCTCGTGGTTAATTTGCCGCCAGCAGGCTCCACGTTAGCCGTCCTCGCTGATTAAAGCCGACCTCATTCTGAACAGACACGGAGCTGCGATCTGAAAAGCGAGCACAGGCACGTTTTTGGTGTGAATGAAATTAAACCCTTCACCGTGACATGTGATCTATTTTTATCTGCAGGGGTATTTTTAGCAGCAGCGGGGCTGGATCTCTGCAGAGCTCACTTACACTGCTTCAATATTTAAGAGTCAGGACGAAGCTGCTCAGCCAGAAAACAGGCTGCCTCTCACACACACACGCGCATGCATTAAACATCAAGCTAACACAGAAAACACACGCTAACACAGGGGTGCCCAATCCCAGTCCTCGAGAGCTACCGTCCTGCAGCTTTTAGATGCATCCCTACTCCAACACAGCTGAATCAAATAGTTTGATTACCTCTTCAGCATGCCATCAAGTTTGGCAAAGGCCTGATAACAAGCCATTCATTTGATTCAGGTTTGTTGGAACAAGGATGCATCTAAAAGCTGCAGGACGGTAGCTCTCGAGGACTGGGATTGGGCACCCCCGCGCTAACAGCATGCCGTCGAGGTAAGAAGCGTCTACAGCTCAGCCTTCACATCGCTGCAAATACTCGATTTCCTGCATTTTATCTGCTTTTCTTCATGTGGTCGTCTGTTTCCAATTAGAATAAAGTTACCAGGATAACATTAAGATTATTCCGTACAATGCAAAGCTACTGTAGTAGAATTAAAATATGATAGATGTATAAAAAAAGTAATTAGTTGGCGCTAACTAGGTGAAGAGCAAACTCTCATATAATTCACAGGTAACTGAGGGGAGGAGACTAAACCAGAGTGATCTCTGTTCACGGTTCTGTTTCACAGATCCACACGCCAAACCTTAACGCGTTTGCCTCTCCAGCACATGGTATCCACTGGATTGGTCATTTCTTTCAAGGTTACACAGTGTTGGCAGATGACGATTAGCTTCACAAGGAGATTCAAAGTGAAGGATAAATACAGTAAAATTATAGCTAATATAGTAAAAGCAAAAATGAAAGTTTTCATGAAGGAGAGAAGATTAAAAAATAAAACAGGCAGCATAAGAAGAGCTTAAAGAGAAGGCTTGTTTATAAAAATAGGATTTTATTAGATTTCAAACCTCAAGTCACGGCCGGGCGTCAGACGATCAGCTCTGTAATGAACAGCTAACCAATGAGGAGAAGCTAAAACGGAGACGCTCTCTTTTTTGGCTCATAGTGGAGAGTCTGTTGAGTTAGTTTAATCATGTGATTCAGAGGAAATGAGCTGCCTGCAGACTCAAAATTGATGTGCACGCTATCCTACAGGGAGTCACATGTTAGCATTTAAAGCTAACCTGTTAGCTCATGAAGCAGCTAACACAGCTCAGCCTTTAAGCTCCTGGAAAACGATCAAGTCCAAAACTGCCCAGGTTTGTTTGAAATGGTGCGTCACCTGACGGTGTCAGGTATTTCTCTGTGAAAAGGTCAAAGGTCATGATTAGCGGTTAGCGAGCTGCTAACATCGTTAGCCGTGTGCAGGTTTTATTAGCGTCGTTAGCAGATGAACCTGATCTGATCCGCAGCATCACACGTGTAATGTTTTCAAACAAACCCTCCCTCTGCTTTTTACCTGTCAGGTGAATCAAACCTCCCTCCATCACCCCCCCACCCTCCTCCCCCCTCTGTTTGTTATGGAGGAAGCAGGCTGGGCTGAGATGGATCGCTGCACAAACAAATGTTTGCTCTGCCCTCTGCAAACCCCAGACACACACGACGGACACACACACACGGCCTGTGTGTGTGTGTGTGTCCGTGTGTGTGTGTCCCTGTGTGTGTGTGTGTCCGTGTGTCCCTGTGTGTGTGGTGAATGAAAGGTGAGGAAGGAGAAAAGATGAAAGAACCACAAGAAAGGGCATGAGGAAAAGTTCCTGTTGGATAAATAAAAACAGAGGGATGAACGAATCAGGAGGGAGGAAAGGAAAAGAAAGACCAAATAAAGTGGAAGTGTAGGAAGACAGGAGGGGTGAAAGGACAGAAGGAGGGAAGGAGGGAGAAAGTTTACTGAAAGAATAAAAGATCAAATTACTAAACGATGGAGGACGGACAGGAGCGGCGAGAAAACCACAAAAAAACAGCAGAGAGGTCAGAGGTCAGGAGGAGGAGGCGGGACTTTACAAGCCTAAAAACACAGGGGAGGAGACGGGTCGTCACGCTTGTGAGGCTTCGCCATCCCTCCATCCTAACAGGGAATAAAGTGTCGACTCATCAGGAAAACAAGGCGAGCAGCGGCGACAGACGAGGTTTAATGAGAGGAGGATGGATGGAGGGTGGGGAGGGGTCACATGATTTATTCAGAGGTGGGGGGGGCGGTCGGATTAAGACTGAATACAGCCACCTGAACCTCACACACACTATGTCCCACAGGACGCCAGGAGGCGGTTTGAGAGGCCGTTAATTGTTGCCAACATGACTTTAATCAGATTTCAGCTTCCACCCTTAACACACACACACACACACACACACAGATGTAGGCACGTGCACACACACACGCCACCCTGTCCCCTGGGGGGTGGGGGTGTGTCTGTGAGACAGAGTTTGGCGAGGAGGTGTGGTCATTAGTGCCAAGTCCCATATGCTGCACGCTGACACTGCAGGGAAAACCCCTGAGACACACACACACACACACACACACACACACACACACACACACACACACACACACACACACGTGACAAAGCAAACACACACTGCAGAATCACAGACACATAAATGTTGAATACACACTTCACTGGAAGAATCAAACAAAGACACACAAAGAAGCACAGACTGTATATTGAAGATGGAAGCCAACCAATTAAATCAAAAACATCATCAGGAATAATCGAGTACAAATTTAATGACTTAGAAATAAAATACATTTTGTTGAACACTGAATGTTTTTCAAAGTGAGGCAGAGGTGCAGAGCAGGTACACGGGCTAAAAGACTGTATATAGAAGATGGTTGGAGCCACAGTGATGTCACGGTTTTACAGTCTCAACATTTGATTAAAACATTGTTACATAACGTCCAGCATCTTTGGGTGGAGGGGGTTCGGAAGGCAGCTGCAGACAGATGTTAACGAGCTCCCGTTAGCTTCAGAAACATCTGTGACTCTGACGTCCTCCACAGTCTCTCTCGCCATCATCTGGGCCGAGTTTGAGCTTTGATGGAGGCGCCTTTCAATCAACACGAGCCAGAACGACAGCGTTTTAGTGAAAGTGAAATTTAAAGTAACTATTTGATGATTTTGTCTTGGTTTCCAAGCCTCGATTTGATTATTTTGAGCTTCACCATGTTGGTGATCAAGGGGAAACGGCACATCCACAGGGCCCCGCACCTAAAATCCAAGAACAACTTACAGGAGTCGCCCCCTGCTGGCTGTTACAAAGAGTGCAGGTTTAAAGAGCCTCAGTACTCAAAGCTACGTCTTTCTTTTATGTACATTTGGAGAGAAACTGAAGCCAAGCTCAAGCACAAACACTTCTCTGTCTCGTGTGTGTGTGCATGTGTGCACGTTTCTGTGTGCATGTGCACGTTTCTGTGTGCGCGTGCACGTTTCTGTGTGCGCGTGCACGTTTCTGTGTGTGTGCGCGCACGCGTGTGCATGTGTGTGCGTGTGGGGACTCCTTCTCCGGGGAACCCTGATGAATAAATAAGCAGAGAAGAAGAAATAGCTCCCCCCTCCCCCTGCCCCCTCATCAGTGAATTAATGAAGACATTCATCTCTCTCCCTCCACCATCCCTCCATCCCTCCGTCTCCATTAAAATCTCATTTTGTTGTCTCCATCCATCCATCCCTCCCTTTTTCACCACCCTTATTTCTCCTCCTTCGTTCCTCCTCTCCTGGTCTCCTCAGCTCCTCCTCCTCTTATTAACTCGCTCCCTCATCACACGGGGCCTCAGGCAACACATATGGCAGTCACGCTTCCACACCATTAAATAACACACACACACACGCCAGCACCAACTGGTGTCCCCTGTTGCTGCCTCCTTGCGGGGACGAGGTCCTGCCACTCGTTTAATCCTTCCTCCAACCTCCTTGTACCATAATGCCTCCTTTCTGTCCTCCCTTTCCTGCATCCTCGCCTTCCCCACTCTTCCTTAGTCTCCCCCCTCTCTTCCTCATATTAACTTCAAGGCCTCCTCACCCCCTTCCTCCTCCTCTTCCTCACATCTTTTTGTTCTCTTTGCCAGCTCTTCCTTATTGTCTCTCACTCTCAGTGCTCCAGAAACGTGTGTGTGTGTAGGATGGGGGGGGGGCTGAATGAGTGGTTTCCAAGGTAACGGAGGCACACTGCTGCAGTGGATATGTCGGGGAGGTGCAGAGGGTGAGGAGAGTTTGGAGGGAGCGAGAATGAAGGAGGCGTGTGTGTGTGTGTGTGTGTGTGTGTGTGTGTGTGTGTCTCTGGATGTCAAGAGCATTGGCTCTGCTGCAATGCTGCAATGCCCCCCCACACACAGGCTTCACGTCTGACAACCATGACTTTAATTTGCCTTAAGGGCCCAAACACACACACAGACACACACATGTGTTTGTGAAGGAAGTGAGCCAGGACTCCCGAGGAGTTCAGTTTCCACTCGGAGTGAAAGTGAGCTGAAAAGCTCCTCCACCCTGAACATCCATGTAGGAGGTCGGAGTGTGCACAGAGGGCAGGGTGCTGCTGGTGGAGCTCTGCCAGGTTTAAGTCAATTAAATATCTGTTAAAGTCAGCCAACCTTTAAAAAGTGTTGAATCTGATCTGTTATGGACCCGTCCACCCACCCCGACCTCCTCTGTGCACACACGTCTCTTTGTTGTCTGTCAGAGTGCTGATGTCACGTACGTGAAGCTGCTGCAAATAAAAACCAAACGTTCCTCAACGAGGAGAAAAGTCTAAGTTTCTTCATGTTTAGACAAGAAACAAAAACCCGACTTCCTCTTTGTTCCTCTGACATCCTTCGTTGGTCCGCACTGACTGAACCGACATCATTTTACAACCAGAGTCGCCCCCTGCTGGTCATTAACATGCATGCGGGTTCAGAGTCTGTGTTCACAATAAACTGCTGCACATTAAACTTTTTCTTTAAAGGAAAACTTTAACTTCCCTTAAAAATCTGATTCTCCAGAGAAACAGACAGAGGGAGCCGGAAGGTGTTTGATGGTGTTCAAACCAATAAAACCAGTAAATTTCCCAATAATCCTTATGAAAGTATTTTTAGATGAGGGTTTGACTCATGCAGGAACAACCTTCGAGGACACACAGATCTCGCGTCTCACAGCTCATCCGTTTCATCGGGTTTATCCTCCACCCTCTCTGCGGTGTCGACTCTGAGGTGATGGGGTTAGGGCGGTGCACTCGACCGTGACCTCTGAAACTAAACCTGCGACGTGTTTCCAGATGACACATCTTTTCTTATTGTGAGGATTTCTTCCCAGCGCCGGACTGAGTCTGCCGTGTGTTCAGCTCTGATGCTGTTACTGAAGGGAGAGCCTCTAACATGCTTTGCTGCCACAGAGGAAAGAAATTCACGGCGAGTGAAGCGAGGAGAAAATCTGCCGGCTGTCAGAGGCGATGAGACGACAGCAGTTTCTTAAAGGAGAATCGACTCGCTGCAGTAACTCGGTGACCTGCAGGACCAACACAACCGCTGGTGATAAAACCGAGCGGCCCTTTCACCTCGCGTCACGCCGCCAGCAGCTCAGCTGTACTCACAGAGGACATGTTTGCCCTGGAGCTGAGGCACACACAGCCATAGTCACGTGTAAGCTTTCAAGCTTTCATCGCTGCTCAGGTGGAAACGCCTGCATGAGTCTGAGGGAGGTGCAACAGGTGAGGAGCACGCTCATAGAGTTTCCAATCATTGCACCTCCTGCCCTGATCGCAGTGGAGGAGATGGTGCAGCGAGATTCATTGAAGGCGACTCAGAGAGGCAAAAGGACGGACGGGACGTCCAGGCAGAGATCTGAGAAGGAGCAGTGCTGGGAGGAGTCCCGAGGAGACCCTGAGGGGAGCTTCTTTAAAACAAGTTTAGGATCATGGCCGTGACCACTTTCCAGTTTCTGCTTCCTAATCAGACCAGCAGGGAAAAAGGAAGTTCATTAAAATGTATTTCTGTTTGAGTTTGGTGCTCCGAGAGGAACTCAAAGCTGTTGAATCCAGTCGCCGGTAACTTTTCGTGCTCTCGGTTTCCTAATAAGCACGTTTGCTCTTGCAAATTATTTGCAACAGTTCACAGATTCCTGAGGAAGAACTCCCCGACAGTCACGACTCAGGGAAAAGACAAAGAGAGAATTTCCTCCCCAGGTGGTGACAGCTGGACGCCACACTCGAACATCAGCTCACGCTTTAGCCGCTAACACAAACCCCGACTTTCAGGACACGAGGCGACTAGAAAGTGACGGCGGGGAAAAAACGGACGTGCTGCGACGTCAGCGAATGCAACATTCACACTACTGATGGAGTTTCTACTCCCTCTGCCTCTGCTGGGACCTCAGCATCAATTTAACCTCCAACTGCTTCTACTGTCAGACAGAAGCACGCACACACACACACACACACACACACACACACACACACACACACACACACACACACACACACACACACGAAGAGTAAAATGGCCAAAGGCGCTTCCATCTCGCTGTGTGTGTCCTGAAACAGTCTATTTCAGTAATGGCTCGCTGCAGGAAATGGATTCAGAAGTGTGCGCACACACACACACAGACACACACACACAGACACACACACACACACACACACACACCTGCAGACTCGTAAATGAGAGTGAGATGATGCAGAGCGTTCAATAATAGAAGCAGTGACACTGACAGGGATTTCTGCAGCGTGATGCCCCCACCTCTCCTCCTCCTCCTCTGAGCTGCAGCCCCCCCCGGTGGCAGGGCTGGAAACTGCCGCGCTGACGTCACACTCATGATTTCAGAGGACAAATAAACAGAAGACAAAGATCCTTTGAACATCGCTCAGCTGAAGGACGCGTTCAGAAAAATAAAACCTCGTTTCTGTAAACACAGATCTGCAGCCATTTGAAGATCAGCGTTCCAGGACATAAGAACACGACCTTTAACCTCCACAGAGCCACCACAGGATCCACACCTGTAGATCTTCCAGGGTCCAGTAAACACACTTAAAGAAGAGACTGT